>NC_068988.1:77394128-77396833 GCF_001194135.2 Octopus bimaculoides
TATATACCGCCTGACTGGCCTTTGTAGGGTTTTCGAGCGAGATCGTTGCCAGTGCCCCTGGACTGGCTCTTGTGCGGGTGGCACATAAAAGACACCATTTCGAGCGTGGCCGTTTTCGTGCGGGTGACACGTAAAAGCACCCACTACACTCTCTGAGTGGTTGGCGTTAGGAAGGGCATTCAGCTGTAGAAACTCTGCCAAATTAGATTGGAGCCTGGTGTTGCCATCCTGTTTCACCAGTCCTCAGTCAAATCGTCCAACCCATGCTAGCATGGAAGGCGGACGTTAAACGATGATGTTGACGATGATGATATATATATATATATATATTTATATATATATATATATAAACACACACATATATACATATATACACACACACATATATACATACATAGACACACACACATATCTATATATATAAACATACATGTATATACCCACCCCACATATATATGTGTGATCGTATAAAATGAGAAACTTATTCTTTGTAAGTCTAGTACTTATTCTGTTGGTCTCTTATTCCAAACTGTTAAGTTATGGGGACGTATACACACCAACATCGGTTGTCAAGCAATGTGTGTGTGTGTGTGGGGGGGGGAACAAACACAGACACACAAATGCATACATATATATATGCGTGTGTGTGTGTGTGTGTATGGAGTGGCTGTGTGGTAAGAAGCTTGCTTCTCAACTACATGGTTCTGGGTTCAGTCCCAATGTGTAGCATCTTGGGCAAATTTCTTCTACTATAGCCTCGGGACGACCAAAGCCTGTGAGTGGATTTGGTAGATGGAAACTGAAAGAAGCCCATTATATATATGTGTGTGTGTATATTTGTGTGTGTGTCTGAGATTGTCTCCCTACCGTTGTTTAACAACCGATGTTGGTATGTTTATGTCCCTATAACTTAGCAGTTTGGCAAGAGAGACTGATAGACTAATTATTACGCTTACAAAGAATAAGTCCCGGGATCGATTTGTTTGACTAAAGGTGGTGCCCCAGCATGGCCACAGTCAAATGACTGAAACAAGTAAAAGAATAAAAATATTTATATATATATATATATATAATAATAAATGTGAAAACGAATGTGTCGCCCTTTTTCAACTTTACTCCTCTTACTCCGTCTCTCACTATTCAGTGACATTTCTACTATTCCTCATGCTTTACCCTCTTTAACTATTCAGTGACACTTCTACTATTCCTCATGCTTTACCCTTCTTTCACTATTCAATGACTCTTCTACTATTCTTCATTCTTAGAGTAGCTCATTCTGTTAAACATGTGCTATATAACTTTGAGAACTGAATTCGCTTGGACATTTATTAAAGTCTATACAGTTTCTGAAATTTCTTCCTAAAGGTTAGTGCCATTCTACTTTCTAAAAAAAGTTTTTTTCTTAATCCTAACATTTTGAAAAGAAATCTGTCTCTAAATATTATAACTGTATCAAGTAATTTAACCATAATACGTGCTTCATAACATTCAGAACTGAAATACATAATGAACTCACTCTCTCATACAATTTTCCCTCTCATTACTCTCTACCATAACAATGTTGGATACTTAGTATTTTCTCAGATATTAGTAGAACTTGTCAGAGCTATTTTCATGCCGTTGGCTGTTGGAACTATGGAAACTTAGCACACTCCAACTGCATGAAAATCGATTATGCTATTGAGAAATCTGGATCCTCCAAAGCTTTGTAATGAAATGAGGTTAATTGTCAAGAAGATGCTTCCTCATCTCTTGGAAGCAGAAATCCTTACTGGTCCAGGAAAGTAGGAAAGAATTTTAATTCCAAGAATCTCCTTAAAACTTCAGTTTCCAATGTGAGTGAACTATGCAGTGTCAGTCAAGGACAATCATTAAAAGTAACTGGGCTTCATCTGATGGAACCCTGCTTTTCTCACAGCCAGCTCTATGCTGGTTGTTGAAACACGCTGTTTGTATTGACCCTGAATGGGAAGACCAAAATGTTGTTTATCATGAAGCTTTGCAATAAGTTCCAAGTTGACAAATTATATCATTGTTTTGATGAAAATTGTTCATTGCTTGAAAAATATTGCTCAAGTTTAATAAAATTTAATATGTACTCAATGCATGAATTGTCATTGTTGGGCCCAACGCCTAATAAAGAACTCTCTTCAGGAGGTAGCTTAAAAACCGACCTAGGGTGGCTTTTAACCTAGTATATATATATATATATATATATATATATATATATATATATATATATATATGTACACACGACAGGCTTCTATCAGTTTACATCTACCAAATATGTGTCTGTGTCTGTGTGTGTGGCCCTCGTGCCGGTGGCACGTAAAAAGCACCCACTACACTCTCAGAGGGGTTGGTGTTAGGAAGGGCATCCAGCTGTAGAAACTCTGCCAAATCAGATTGGAGTCTGGTGTAGCCATCCGCTTCGCCATGATGATGATGATGATGATATATAAATATATATCATCATCATCATCGTTTAACGTCCGCTTTCCATGCTAGCATGGGTTAGACGATTTGACTGAGGACTGATCTGGCAGAGTTTCTACAATTAGATGCCCTTCCTAACGCCGACCACTCCGAGAGTGTAATGGGTGCTTTTACGTGCCACCGGCACGAGGGCCAGTCACACGGTACTGGCAACGGCCTTGCTCAAAAAGGTGTTTTTTAAGTGCCACCTGCACGGAAGCCAGTCCAGC
>NC_068988.1:77396843-77400187 GCF_001194135.2 Octopus bimaculoides
TGGCATGGGTACCAGTCATCATATTAGGTTCGATTTCGATTTCAGATTTCAAATTTCAAATTCCAAATTCACTTGCCTCAACAGGTCTTTGCAAGCAGAGTTTTTAGTGTCCAATGAAGCAAAGATATGAATAATTGAGCTGGCTACATTTCTGGCAGAGGTCACAGATTATGCTCTCACTTGCCTCGCCGGGTCTTCTCACATACTGCATATTTCCAAAGGTCCCGGTCACTGGTCATTGCCTTGGTGAGGCCTAAAGTTCAAAGGTTGTGCTTCACCACCTCATCCCAGGTCTTCCTGGGTCTACCTCTTCCACAGGTTCCCTCAACTGCTAGGCTGTGGCACTTTTTCACACCGCTATCCTCATCCATTCTTGCCACATGTCCATACCAGCGCAATCATCTCTCTTGCACACCAAAACTGATGTTCTTAGGTCTAACTTTTCTCTCAAGGTACTTACACTCTGTCGAGTATGCACACTGACATTACACAGTGACGGCCCATATATATATATATATATATATATATATATATATATATATATATATTTATATCCTTTTATTCTTTTACTTGTTTCAGTCATTTGACTGTGGCCATGCTGGAGCACCGCCTTTAGTCAAACTAATTGATCCCAGGACTTATTCTTTGTAAGCCTAGTACTTATTCTATCAACCACTTTGGCCAAGCTACTAGTTATGGAGACATAAATACACCAACATTGGTTGTCAAGTGATGGTGAGGGAATAAACACAGAAACACAAGCACACACACACACACACACATATATGACGGGCTTCTTTCAGTTTCCGTCTACCAAATCCACTCACAAGATTTTGGTTGGCCTGAGGCTATAGTAGAAGACACTTGCTCAAAAGTGCCATGCAGTGGGAGTGAATCCAGAGCCATGTGGTTGGGAAGCAAGCCTCTTACCACACAACCACTCCTGGACGCACGCACACACACACACACATACACACACACTTTGTTTTTGTATCTGGCTTGCAAGATTCCTTTTGTGAATTCTCATTTGTTGAAATAAATTTTGTCTGAGGAGTATCACAGTGCCTTAATATAACACACTCACAAGTTCAATTTCCACTCATTTATCTATTTATTTATTCCAGGAAACTTTTACATCACTGCATTTGTGCTGTATCAATGGATTTTGACTCTAACAGTCAGGGGCAGTCAGACACAAAATCCATTGTTACGGTCACAAATGCAGTGATGTAAAAACTTTCTGGAATAAATAAATAAATAAATGGGTGGAAATTGAACTGGTTAGTGTGTTACATTAAGGTGCTGTGACTCTCCCCTGACACAACAATATATATATATGTATATATCTAACCACCCTTCAATCATTGGGCAAATATGTTGTGCTTGTGAAGACCTGTTGAATCAAGTGAAATCATAGTCATGGCTGATGCCAGTACCGTTTGACTGGCACCTATGCTGGTGGCACATAAAAAGCACCATTCAAGCATTGGGCTGCATGACAGGTGACTGAGGCCCTTGGTGATATACCATGCTTGTGTTGACCTGTCAAGCCAAGTGAGACTGTAGTCATGGCTGATGCCAGTGTCGGGTCAATGGCATCCATGCTGGTGGCATGTAAAAAGCACCCACTATACTCTTGGAGTAATTGGTATTAGGAAGGGCTTCTAGCTGTAGAAACCTTGCCAAATGTAATTGGAACCTGGTGCAGCCCCCAAGCTTACCAGTTTTCAGTCAAACTGTCCAACCATGCCAACATGGAAAATAGATGTTAAACGATGATGATGATGATACACAGAGTAGTAGTAGTAGTAGTAGGATAAGGTGTAGAGGTAAGTTAAATAACAAATGGATCTTAGTTAGTATTTCTGACTATGAGTGATAAGTTTGATCAACTAGATTAACACTTCTTTAATTAGCATGTAAGTGACTGAGTATTCTACAGTATGCTGGAACCAGCATGATGCAGTGTAATAAGGCTCTACCTGTCTAAATTACAAATACAGTCCACCCAGCAGGCTTCCACACAGTTTTTGTTGACCTAATTTCACCAGGTATGGAATGACCCAAAGCTATAGAGAATGACAAAAATGCCATACAGTACAATTGGAACCACAACCTCACAGTTCCAAAACAAACTTCTTAACATTTCAACTATACTGTAACATCTACACAGAAGTAAATTATTAATAGCAAAATGTGCATGGAAAGAAGGTGGAGTTACATATTCTATGGTGGTTAAGACAACCCTTTGATGTTACACTATTATATATTGATCTCAAATTTTGGCACAAGGCCAGTAATTTCAGAGAAGGGGATAAGTCAATTACATTGACCCCTGTGTTCAACTGGTACTTATTCTATTGTCTCTGAAAAGATAAATTGACCTCAGAGGAATTTGAACTCAGAATGTAAAGACAAACAAAATGCCACTAAGCATTTTCCCCAGTGTGCTAACAATTCTGCCAGCTCACTGCCTTACAGTTTTATAATATTAAAAATGAGCTGAACAAAAATGTCACAAAGTAATTTCGAACTATAATTATCAAGAGATGTCTATTTATAGATAATGAGAAGAAGAGGTAACTCATATTTATATACTCATCAATATATACTAACTAGAGTGATGTTCAATAGATTTTCAGAGTAGCTCATCCTAATAGGTTGGATTTTCTCCATTTTTGCTGGGATTTTTCAATTTTTTTTTTTTGACTATGCACTTCAAAATGAAGGTGGGGAGGAAAATTTTTTAAATCCACAACGTTTTAAACATCATTCCTCTCTCCCCTTTGTACCTTCACAACAGTTATCACAATTAAAAATGGTTTTTTTGCCCCCTCTTATTATCATATTCCATATCATAAGAGAAAAAATTTTGAATCTATGTATTTTAAACATACCCACAAAAAAAAAAATAATAATAATAAATAAATAAATAAAGGACAGCAATCACTAATATAATTTTTTTATTTATTTATTCATTTCTTTTTTTTTTTTTTTGCACTGTTTTAGCCATTTTATTGTGTTCCACATTCTGAAATA
The DNA here is from genome assembly GCF_001194135.2 of Octopus bimaculoides. NCBI lineage: Eukaryota > Metazoa > Mollusca > Cephalopoda > Octopoda > Octopodidae > Octopus > Octopus bimaculoides. The sequence goes on from NC_068988.1 coordinate 77,399,883, forward strand.
CTTGGATTTCACATTTAAAACAAATCAAAAATTCCTAACCCACCCCACTTTCCAATGTACATTTCTTGATTATATTTTTGTTTTTGCTTTATTTTCATTATTTTTTAAATACTTTTTTCCATACTGTAAATACTTTTTTCTATATGTCAAAAACAAAATTAAGACGCAAACAAGACTATACTAATACTTAAATTATTTACATGACAATTCCCATCAAATTTGATATTACATACTATTTTTCAGCTCCCACATGATACAAAAATAAACAAAAGTAAATGTAAGGTTTTTACTTAGGACAAGGTATT
>NC_068988.1:77400537-77405199 GCF_001194135.2 Octopus bimaculoides
ATGTTTAAAATAAATAAATTAAAATTTGTTTTGTTTCTTTTCCTCAAAAAATTTGAATTACATGTGTTTCAGAATATGGAATATTATAAGAAAAGGGGGAAAAAATCTTTTTTTAATGGTGATGGTTGTTATGAAAGTTCGAGCGGGGAGAGATGGTGTACATTTTAAAAAATTACGGTTTTAAAGTAAGTTTTTTATAAAAAAAAATTTTCCTCCATCATTTTGAAGTGCATGATGCAAAAATAAAACTGAAAAAAAAAAACAAAAAAACAAAAAAAAACAAAAAAACAAAAAAAAAAACACTATAAAAACATAGAAAACCCAGCTTATGTTGATGAGCTATTCTGAAACTCAGCCAAAAATTTATCTTTCACAAAATTTTCCAGAACACTGTTTTAAGATTAGTAAAGGTATAGGTGTGAATTATCACAAGATTACTGGCAGAATTAATGAAAATTTAGGATATAGTTACAGTTAAAACTGGTATAAATAATGAATAATTGAATAATGAATTAAACTGGTTGCAATACAGACTGACCTTTTAAAATTAATGGAACTATAAAGACAATGACTCATTCTAGCTAAAATTTGGAAACCAAAATAAGAAGATTAAGTCAGGAAATTAAATTTACAGTTAATAGGGTTGATTAAATTAGTAATAGTATTAAGTTATGGTTTTGACAGCAAAGTTGTATAGGTGCAATTTACAGTGGATAATCATGAATAATGTATATTTACTCAAAGTTATTAATGTCAATAGAATACAGGAATATTCCAAGAGAGAATGTTTCTGTTTATATAATCTATAGTAATAAGTTTATAGTGTCAAGGAAGGATTTGTTTGCTTGTTCAATTTGAGGAATATAAATTTACTAAAGGTTAATAATGTCTGTAGATTATAAGGATATTGAAGTAGGTGCATTTCTATTTATATAACAACTTACACTTTTGGGGAGGACTTTGTGTTTTTGAATTTGAGGAATATAAATTTACTAGATGTAATTAATATCAATGTGTTATAGAGATATAAGTAGCCATATTTACATTGCTATAAATAATAGTAATACGTTACAGTTTTAAGGGATGATTCGTGTTGGTTCACAAAATATAATTCATATTTTTAGAGGTGATTAAAGTGACCAAGATAAACCAAACATATGGTGAAACGTTCAAATGAATTTCAAGTTATAAAAAAGCAATATATCTTCTAAAATATTTAATCAAATGAATTAAAATATAAAGAAATTAAGTAAAATAATGAAGTAAATCAGAAAAATTGTCATGAACAGTATAAAACCATACATGGTAATTTAAGTCATACAAAGAGTGCTAAAATATAGGTACCAATAGTAAAAATTAGTAATGTTTTACATCATTTAGGTATAAAGTGCAACAGTAATGTGTGTGTGTGTGTGTGTGTGTGTGTGTGTGTGTGTGTGTGTGTGTGTGTGTGTGTGTGTGTGTATGTGTGTGTAGCAGGATTTACAGAGTCCAAGCCCCAACTCACTGTCTAGGAAGTGAATCAGAATTATTTGTTCAGACTTAAAAAATAACTGTAAATACCCAAACAGGATTTTGTCAGGGATTGATAATGTCAGCAAGCAGCTAGGCATTGAAGTCCTTAGTTGATACATTAAAGATTTGTTTTTATCAGTTGTTAGTCAAAATACAATAGGCATAGCAGATACTTAACTTGATAAAATTCCATATTAGAATGTCTTTAATGATTTTGTCTTTAGTGCCCTTTCTTTGACATGGGTCTATATATGAGCAGATACATGTGTGTGTGTGTGTGTGTATTATTTCTTGGGTAACTGACCAGTCGTCATAAAACAGCTAAAGTCAAGATGCTGCTGGAACCTACTGCTCTGAATTTCAGCTATGAAAGCAACAAGTACTACAATCCACTATCAATACTTTCACACATCTCTCATGGACAGTCAGGAACTGACTCACTCAGTTACGAAATTTGGTAACTTTAACAATCCATTCTAATTACTGACACACTCATATTGAGTAGACATTATCTTCTGTTACCTAGGGGACCAAGTTAGCAGTGGAGGAGGAAGTTCTGGAAATGTAGTTGCTAGAACAGGAACAGGCTGGGCAAGGTTCAGAGGGCTTCTACTTTTGTTGGTAACTAAGGACCTCTCCCTCAGAGTGAATGGCAGTTTGTATGATCAGATTGTATGATACCTGTGTATGTACAGCTGTGCTACATGGCATTGAAATATGGGCTTTGACTACAGAGGACTTGCAAAGGCTTGAAAGAAATGTAGCTAGCATACTCTGCTGGATGGGTAATGTGAATGTGCACACATGGCAGTATATAAATGATTTAAGAGGAAAACTAGGTATAAGAGGAATCATATGTTGTATGCAAGAAAGAAGACTGCACTGGTTTGGTCACATGATGCATATGGATCAGGATAGCTGCATTAAGAAGTACTGAACTCTAATTGTGGAGGGAGCTTGTGGAAGGGGTAAACTCAGGAAGATGTGGGCTGAAGAGGTGAAGCATGATCTTTGAACACAGGGCCTCATTGAGGAAATGACAAAGGACCGGGAGTTGTAGCAATTTATTGTACTTGAGAAGATGCGTCAAGTTAAATAAAGTCACTGTCTTCCATCAATACATAAAGGCTTGTCCTTCACAGGTGCTACTGGCACATAAAATGCATGTATGCCAGTGCTGTATAATCACATCCATGCTGATGGCACATGAAAAGCACCCAGCACATTCTGTAAAGTGGTTGGCATTAGGAAGGGCATCCAGGCATAGAAACCATGCCACAACAGACAATTGGAGTCTGGACAGCTCCTCGGTTGGCCAGCACCAGTCAAACCATATAACCCATGCCAGCATGGAAAGTGGATATAAAATGATGAAAATGATGTTATATATTTATATTTCTTTATTGCCCACAGGGGGGTTAAACATAGGAGGGACAAACGAAGACAAACAAGGGGATTAAGTCGATTGCATTGACCCCAAGCGTGGCTGTATGGTAAGAAGCTTGCTTCCTAACCACATGGTTCCAGGTTCAGTCCCACTGCATGGCACCTTTGGCAGGTGTCTTCTACTATAGCCTCAGACTGACCAAAACCTTGTGAGTTGATTTGGTAGACAGAAATTGAAAATAAGCCTGTCGTATACATATATATGTGTGTGTGTGTGTGTGTGTGTGTGTGTGTGTGTGTTTGTCCCCCCACTCGCTTGATAACTGATGTTGGTGTGTTTATGTCCCGGTAACTTAGTGGTTTGGCAAAAAGAGACTGATAGAAAAAGTCTTGGGATCAAATTATTCGACTAAAGGTGGTGCTCCAGCATGGCTGCAGTCAAATGACTGAAAAAAGTGAAAGAATAAAAGAATATATGTATATATATGCGCAGGGGTGGCTGTGTGGTAAGTGGCTTGCTAACCAACCACATGGTTCCAGGTTCATTCCCACTGCGAGGCACCTTGGGAAAGTGTCTTCTACTATAGCCTCGGGCCGACTAAAGCCTTGTGAGTGGATTTGGTAGACGGAAACTGAAAGAAGCCCGTCGTATATATGTATATATATATATATATATGTATGTGTATGTATATGTTTGTGTGTCTGTGGTTGTCCCCCCAACATCGCTTGACAACCGATGCTGGTGTGTTTACGTCCCCGTAACTTAGCAGTTCAGCAAAAGAGACCGATAGAATAAGTACTAGGTTTCCAAAGAATAAGTCCTCGGGTTGATTCATTCAACTAAAAGGCGGTGCTCCAGCATGGCCACAGTCAACTGACTGAAACAAGTAAAAGAATAAAAAAGTATATATATATGTATATATATGTGTGTGTGCGTGTGTGTCCCCCAACATCGCTTGACATCGATGCTGGTGTGTTTACGTCCCCATAACTTAGTGGTTTGGCATAAGAGACTGATAGAATAAGTACTAGGCTTACAAAGAATAAGTCCTGGTGTCGATTTGCTTGGCTAAAGGAGGTGCTCCAGCATGGCCACAGTCAAAATGACTGAAACGAATAAAAGAATAAAATAATATGTATATGTATACACACACACACATATATACATACATAAAACTGAGAATGTTTGTCTGACTATCTGTATGTATGCATCACTAAAACTCGAGAACTACCCAATGGATCTCATTCAAATTTTACACATGCCTTACTTAGGGTCCATGCAGTGTCATTGACCCAAAAAGTTTCAACTTCTTGCCTAATGCGAACCTGGAGCAACCTCTTATCTCTGACACTGTCTCTGTATTACGTGTCAAAAGTGAAACAATAACATCTCTAGTACTACTTTCGGTTATATGGTATCAATTTCAGTTACTTTCATTATGTATCTACATATATTAGTTTCATTTCTATTACTTTCAATATGTATTTATACATGTTTGTATATGTATATCTTTGTATACGTATATCTATACAGAGTGTCCACAAAGTCTGGGTACATACTTTAAGAAATTATTATTTCTTGTATTTAACTGTTTATGTTATAATTTTATTTACTCCATGTACCCAGAATTTGTGGACACCCTGTATATATCTTTGTATACGTATATCTATACAGAGTGTCCACAAAGTCTGGGTACATACTTTAAGAAATTATTATTTCTTGTATTTAACTGTTTATGTTATAATTTTATTTACTCCATG
>NC_068988.1:77406140-77406860 GCF_001194135.2 Octopus bimaculoides
GTTGTGTTAACCGCAGGTGGAGAAATAATAAGAAGATGAAAAATAATAATAAGGCAGAATGCTAAACTGAAAGCATATTTTAATATAAATGTGTAAAAAGGATTTCTAACCGGCTTTCATTGCATGGCAAATTTTCAAGAAGCTGGAGAATGAAAATGTATTTTACAAAAAAGTAAAAAAATAATATATAAAAAAATAAACATACCAATATATTATATCGTCTTTGAGCTTTTAAAGTTCAATGGTAATCCATGTAGATAATAGTTGGAAAAAAATAGGATGCAAGAAATTGAGAGTTGTGTTTGGTTTAAAAAAAGAAAAGGGGTTGAAGGTTTATGTGTTAAGCAGGAAGTGTGGTGTCAAAACAGGAAGTGTGTGTAAGGGAAGACAATTCAAAACTAAAGAGTATAAAACCCACAGAATTGTCTTCCCTTACACACACTTCCTGTTTTGACACCACACTTCCTGCTTAACACATAAACCATCAGCCCCTTTTCTTTTTTTTAAACCAAACAACTCTCAATTTCATGCATCCTATTTTTTCCAACTATCATCTACATGGATTACCATTGAACTTTAAAAGCTCAAAGACAATATAATGTACTGGTATATTTATTTTTTTATATATTATTTTTTACCTTTTTGTAAAAAACATTTTCATTCTCCCTCTTCTTGAAAATTTGCCATGAAGTGAAAGCCGGTTAGAAATCCTTTTTACAC
>NC_068988.1:77407715-77408623 GCF_001194135.2 Octopus bimaculoides
TCCTCAGTCAAATCGTCCAACCCATGCTAGCATGGAAAGCGGACGTTAAACGATGATGATGATGATGATGTATATATATGTATATATATATGTATATATATATGTATGTATATATGTATGTATATGTATGCATATGTATCTCTCTCTTTCCCCCTCTCATTCTTCCTTCTGTTACTACTATATTTCTCTCTTCCTCTCTTTCTCTCGTTGCTCACCTATTTTCTACTTCCTCCCCTTGTTTCTCCCTCTACCACTCTCTCTTCCTTACCCCTCGTGGTCACATGTGTCCACGTACTAATTCTTTTCTTCCTTGGCTATCGCCAAGCAAACACGCAAACTACTGTCCCGCTTCCTGTTCGTTGCTTCACAGCGTTCCACATACACATAATTTTTCCCATCTGGCCGTATAGCCTTTTCCGTTTGTTTTCCTGTCTGGTTTTCTGTCCGCCACTACATTCCTCCATGGTACAGTTTAATTTGTGATCCATGGGAAGAGCCATTTTAACGATGCGTCATGCCCTACTCTTCGAAACGCTTGTTTTAGAATGGGGGTAGCTGACGAAGGAAAATGTTCTCTATGTGGCCTGTGTGTGTTCTGTACTCTGGTTATTATTATTTTTTTGTCTACGTTTTGTTTGCAAAGTCCTGTACCCAGATATGCACCTATATATACAGGTAGACGTAGGTATGCACATACCTGTACGTATATATGCATATACTCATTTACTACTTGTTTTTATATATATATTTATGTATATATATGTATATATATATATTTATAGATCTCTACCAAAGATTTGGTAAAAATATTGTACCTATTATCAACGTAGCAAAATTCTCATATGAAAGGTTGTTAATCATACAATTTTGTGTGCATATCAATTTAAATAAGAGCTATAACGTGATCC
>NC_068988.1:77408782-77410088 GCF_001194135.2 Octopus bimaculoides
ATATATATATATCTTTGTACATATATATAGATACAGGGCAGGGAATTGTCAATTAATTAATAAATTAATAATTAACAATTTTGCCAAGTAGTTCAGTATGCAAAAAACCTTTGGTAAAAAATATATAATTATAAACATAATATAGGGATCAGCAAAAGTTGCTTCACCAACAAACTGAAAATTTAGAAATAGCAGTTAAAACTACTAAATCTAACTACTAATTCTAACCCTGCCCTATATCTATATTGGTAATCTACTCCTGGATAGTTAAACTGCAATCTTTTCTGCAGGACTATTCGTGATACACATGGGGTAATTTGAGGAGGGATACGGAATTCACTAGTCGATATAAATTTGGAGATGCTGATTTTTCTTATGTGATATTTTATGTCACATGGTCAAATGTACATGGGTTTGTTAGCATTTTCAGATTTATAATTTAGAATATTATGCTGAAGAGTGAAATGAATTTTTATAAAATTCTATACATGAAGTGTCGTACATGATTAACTAAGGGCAGGTTTGTTTTGTTTGTTTTTCCTCTGTTATTTTATGTGAGCCATGAATATCGCTATCCATTGGAGACTTAATAGTAGTTAGAATTAGTAGTTTTAACTGCTATTTCTAAATTTTCTGTATGTTGGTGAAGCAACTTTTGCTGATCCTTATATTATGTTTGTACATATATATATATATGTATATGTATATATATATATATATATATATATATATATATATATATATATATATATATATATATATATATATATGCATGTATATGTATGCATGCATATGTATGCATATATATGTATGTATACATATGTATATATATGTATATATATTTGGAGCCTGGTGTTGCCATCCGGTTTCACCAGTCCTCAGTCAAATCGTCCAACCCATGCTAGCATGGAAAGCGGACTTTAAACGATGATGATGATGATGTATGTATAGTTATGTATGTGTATATATATGTATATGCATATATATATATATATATTTTGTTGTACTTGGGGATGGTCATATTGCCAGTTTAGCCAATAAAAACACACGCACTGTATATTTGGTGTTAATTTGCTTCAGCTTTATATTACATTAATCTTAATCTTATTTCGGCCAGAGTTCTTTCGTCACACTTCTGTGACCTCATCAGTGGCCCTTTGTTTCCTTCTTTCTTATGTGTGTCTCACCTTGCTAACTATCAGCCATTTTGTATTTTGTATTCTTATTGTATGTGTCTACGCATGCGTGTCCTTCAATGTGTCTGTCTTTTGTAAGTGCATGTGTGTGTATGGGGAGTGTCTGTATC
>NC_068988.1:77410995-77413349 GCF_001194135.2 Octopus bimaculoides
ATACAGTGCGTGTGTTTTTATTGGCTAAACTGGCAATATGACCATCCCCAAGTACAACAACATCTGTTTCAACACACGATTTCACATCAAAAATCTTGCAAAACAAATATATATATATATATATATATATATATATATATAAAACTGAGAAAGGTTGTGTTCCAGCATGGCCACAGTCAAATGACTGAAACATGTAAAAGAGTAAAAGAGATATATATTTGTATGTGTGTGTGTGTGCTTGTACTCCCACCATTGTTGCTGTGTTTATGTTCCCATAACCTAGCGGTTTGGCAAAAGATGCTGATAGAATAAGTACTAGACTAGCAAAGAATAAATCTTATGGTCGATTTTTTTGACCAAAGGCAGTGCTCCAGCATGGCTGCAGTCGCATGACTGAAACAAGTAAAACAATAAAAAACTATGCCATTTTAATCCCAAGCAAAGCTGGGTATTTCTGCTAGTATATATATATATAAATATATATATGCATTTATATATTTGTATGTGTCTATACATATGCAAGAATGTATATATACAGGGTTTACAGGTTAAATTTGATTATTCTTTTTATGTCTCCTTTCTTGAGGAACAGGTTATTGTATTGGTGAGCAGTCAACAGTATTGGGAAACAATAAAGATTAAAGTTGTAGTTGAGAAAAAATTAGCTGACATGAAAGACTGGAAGTCATCTGAACCCGTATCATGATGATTTGCATTGGGTATCAAAATGCCAACATCATGACTAGTTCTCAATGCTCTGTGAACACTGTAAAGGCTGTATGATATGACATGGACAGTTGCAATGGAGACTATGAAGCTGTGGCCAGCAGGAAGAGATACAGCAGGTATTCTGACTGTCCATATATCAGGCATCATCCTCACATTTTTGAACAAGATCTTAAGCTCAATTCAAATGGTTATACAAAGCTGTTGGTGTGTTTATGTCCCTGTAACTTAGTGGTTTGGCAAAAAGAGATTGATAGAATAAGTCTTGGGGTTGGAATGGGTTTGCACCTGGAAGGCCATATGTGTGGTAGCAAGATTTGGTTCTTTACCATATCTCCAGAAAGACTTGGAAGTGATTGTCAGAGAATTTCTATGACTTATCCAGCCCCTATTTCTGGCCTTCTAATACCCCTAATCCCATGAATTTCTCTGTATGGAAAACATGGTTGAGAAAGACACTAATCACTCTGCCTGCAATACCAAGGCCAGCTGGTGTCCAAGAGCAAGGAGATGTTTAAAGATTTTGAATGGGATATTGTGTTTTCTATTTCTTTAATGCAAACTGTCAAATTTAGCAGAAAGTAACAAACCCAATTAACAATGCAGCAGTTACTCTTTCATTTCATTCTTTACATATGTTGTAAGAATCTAGCAGTGAAATCATGTATTATAAATATAAAAACATGAAGTCTTCAGGTTTTTCCATAGCAATTCCATGATTGCACTGTTTTGTAAATTATCCATCTGAAATTATAAACCTAATTAGTATGCACCCCCGCTGCCAGCCAATGAACATTAATAATTTGTAGTATTGAGAAATTACCATTTCAGTCAAGTCATTTTCACATGTTCTCAGTATGAAGAATTTGTTTTCATAAAATCTTTTTAATTGATATCATTCATTTTTATTGACTAATTTACTTTTAAATTAAACTTTAAATCATTAATTGTTTGAAAAGTCTTATTAAAATTGTGTAATGTACTAATTTGCGAAGTGATGCAATTGATCAGCCCCTCTCTGTCTCTCCCTCTCACACTGATATGTTGTAGCTTAAGTGTGAGAAATTGCTATACTTCATTAGGTTTCCAACCAATAAAATATTGCAATTTGGTAAGTCTTGTAGTAATTATGAGGTGATTTGTTTGTGTAATCTTGTAGATGCTATTGCAATTCTGCTATTAATCTGTTTTCATTCTTACTCTTTGTAATATTGTGGTCTTGATTGAATTCTTTAATGCTATAAGCACAGTTTTGGATAAGGCTTCTTGTACCTATAATTTTCAATGGGAGTTGAAATACATACAGTACTTAGTACACTTTCTCATATTTACACTATCCAACTATTGTCAAAAGCTTTTATAGAGATGAACAATGCCTGGCTGAAATATTTACAACACATTGTATCCTCATTCATTCTCATTCATTGGTGAGAATGAATGAGGATAGCTGCGTGAAAAAGTGCTACACCCTAACAGTTGAGGGAACCCGTGGAAGAGGTAGGTCCAGGAACACCTGGGCTGAGGTGGTGAGGGAAAGACCTTCGAACATTGGGCCTCACCGAGGCGATGACTACTGACCGAGACCTTTGGAAATGTGCTGTGTGTGAGAAGACCAGGCAAGCCAAGTG
>NC_068988.1:77413359-77427969 GCF_001194135.2 Octopus bimaculoides
AGACCTTTGGAAATGTGCTGTGTGTGAGAAGACCAGGCAAGCCAAGTGAGATCATTGCCAGTGCCCCTGGACTGGCTCTTGTGTGGGTGGCACATAAAGACACCATTTCGAGCGTGGCCGTTTTCATGCAGGTGACACGTAAATGCACCCACTACACTCTCTGAGTGGTTGGCGTTATGAAGGGCATCCAGCTGTAGAAACTCTGCCAAATTAGATTGGAGCCTGGTGTTGCCATCCGGTTTCACCAGTCCTCAGTCAAATCGTCCAACCCATGCTAGCATGGAAAGCAGATATTAAATGATGATGATGATGATGTACTAAGGCAAAACTTTCAGTAGTTATCCAGTGATCCATTAGATTGTCTACATAGTGTTTGACTATACATAATGTATTTGACTACTTAGAATGCCAAAACTTACAATCTACAACTTATTTGGCATATCATGATCCTCAGAAATATATTCAATGCTACATTAAGGATATTTAAACATGTTCATATTATTACAAGTAGTGTTTTTAGCCTATTCCCAGTTAGAAATTCATCTATTGCACTGGTCCCAAGATGACACTAAATATGGTTATTGCACCTCAGAATAGTGAAATATGCTTTTCAGAATAATAGATATCACCCAAAACATGCACGCACGCACGCACACATACCTACCTTTGTGACTGTTTCTGTGATGTCTATTTATTGACTTCAACCATCAGTCACATCAGTAATTATTCTTTAAGCACACATATATCATAAGCATTATAATCAACAATTTGAGAGACAACTGTGCTGGTATGGTCATGTGATGCGTATGGATGAGGACAACTGTGTGGAGAAGTGTCACATTCTAACAGTGGAAGGAATCTGTGGAAGAGGTATACACAGGATGTCGTTGACTTTTTTGATCAGCAGGATGAAAGCTTCTTCACCAATGGGATCCATGTGGACCACAAGGAGGTCTATGTTGAAAACTAAACCTCACTTGGTCACATTCATTGAGAGTATCCTGGTTAGCCTATGTGCTTTTCAGCTGACCCTCATATGTAGCTGTATGTGAAGGTGTTTATGTAATGCAGAAGTATGTATATGCATGTGTACATAGTATAGTGCGTGTAACATTATGTGTATGTGTGTATGTGTGTTTATGTGGTATAGTGTACGTGTGTATGTGTGAATACATGTGACACCATACTTTCAATACAAAGTAGATGATGTGAGTCTATGTTCTTGGTTTAATGATTCACCAAGGGAGACTCCTACCTGCTAGAAATAGACTCCTAAAAATAGTAAAACAAAAACATGTCTCGAAAAGGGAGTATTACTTGACACAATGCTGGGTAAAAGGTTGTGATGACCTTTTAAGAAAATATTTTCTGTATATTGATGAATGAACAGAATACATGGAGCTGAATCAGTAGAAAATATAGTTTAATTAGAAATTAAATAACGAGATTCTAATCCAAATCATAATAGTCATTATAAGAACTACTTTGGTATAATAAAATAGGATAATTTTGTTTCTCAAATTGTTGATTATAATGCTTATGATATAATATGTGTGCTTAAAGAATAATTACTGATGTGACTGATGGTTGAAGTCAAGAAATAGAAATCACAGAAACAGTCACAAAGGTAGGTATGTCTGTGTGCGTGCATGCGTGCGTGCGTGCGTGCATGCGTGCGTGCATGCGTGCATGTTTTGGGTGATATCTATTATTCTGAAAAGCATATTTCACTATTCTGAGGTGCAATAACCATATTTAGTGTCATCTTGGGACAAGTGCAATAGATGAATTTCTAACTCGGAATAGGCTAAAAACACTACTTGTAATAATATGAACATGTTTAAACATCCTTAATATAGCATTGAATATACCAAAGAGCATAGGCTCGAAACGTCAAAAACTTTTCCATTCTTCAAGAGCATTAAACTAACACATCTGATCGTTGTTCCTTCATTTGTCTTCATTTTTTGGTTTCTGTAAATTTGAACTACACACATGCACATAAGCACGCACGCATGCACACGCGCACACACACACAGACTCACACATGTATATAACTCCACAATAACAAATATACATTCTGCTTCAAAATATACACATGTATACACATATTAAGGCTGAATGTCAATGGTTCATTTCTAAACACATTGCAACTACTGGGGTTCACATCTCACCCCACCTCTCTCCTATATACCCTTTTGTTATATAGCTAATTACCCTCCCTCCTTATCCATCTCTACCCAACACCTACCTCACCAGTTAACTAGACCACACCCACCCCATCTATCTATACTCCTCCCCATAAACCCTCACTATCTCTCATTTCCCCATTTCTCCCTTAGATTTCCAATTCCTTTCTCTGTCATTCATCACCTACAAACATGACCAACAGACATCACACAACCTAGACATCAACTCCCTCCCCAAGACCATCACCACTATCATCAACAAGTGTGGTCAAGGAGAGGGTTAAGAAGTTTGTGGACATTGCATCTCTTATACCACACACGCTCATACACACCTACTCTTAAACTCTCACCTACTTACATATACACACTCGCTACTTCCTACATACATGCAGACTAACTCTCATTTACACATTTACACACAAATAGGCAGATGCACTCATACATGCACATACATGCACACACATGCTTAATCCACTCTTCTACATCTACATGCACACACACTCTCATACATCCCAACATGCATGGCACCACATACATACACACACAGCCATCCCAACATACACAATCACATGCTACTCCCCCCACCCAACTGTAGCTCTATATCTCAACTTATTAATATTCCTCTTATTTTTTTTTCCATCTCCTCCTACTCTTTCTTTTTCCTCCTTCTCATTCTCCCTCCCCCTTTTCATTATCTCTCATTCTCCCTCCCCCTTTTCATTATCTCTCATTCTCCCTCCCCCTTTTCATTATCTCTCATTCTCCCTCCCCATCTTCATTATCTCTCTTGCCTTTTATAATGTTTTTTTCTCTTTTTGCAAAAGCTTCTTCATTCTTCTCCTTTTCCCTTCTCCTTTCTCTTCTCTATTTTCACTCTTTTTTTCTTTATTACTTATTTACTCCTAGTTCTCTCCTCACCTCCACTACCCTTTTCTTTCTCTCATAAACTTCCCCTTCTCTTCTCTCTTCTCCCTAAATGTTTCTTCTTTTTTCTCTGTCACAACCTCTTACTCTCCTCACCTATTCCCCTGCCTTCGCATTCTCACATACACCCTCAATCTCCTTTCCTCCTCTACCTCCGTTTCTCTCTCTTTCCTGCTTTCCTCCTCTCTCTTTCTACAACTGTCACTCTGTTTCCTCTCTCTCTCTCACCCCTCTTCATCCTTTTCCATCTCTCTCTCTTTCTTTCCCTGTTTCCTCCACCCCCATTTCACTCCACCTTCTTTACAAACAAACAACCAATTATCAGAAATAATTGGTAAATATAAAATACACCATATTCCCCCTGTGAGGGTGAGGACGTGGTGTTCTTAAAGAAGTGGTTTTGGGGAGTGTGTCCTTTTTGTGAGAGTGTGGGTGGGATATTGATGGAGGTGTGGTCTTTAGGGAGGATATGGTATTGTTGAGAGCATGATATTGGTGAAAATATGGTTTTGGGGTGGGTATGGTTTTAGTGGGGGGATGTGGTTTTGGGGAGGGTGTGGTTTTGGGGAGGGTGCGGTGTTGGTGATGGCATGGTATCAGTGAAGTATAGTATTGTAATTTTTATTTCACCAATTAACACTAGCATTGTCAACATCAACATGACTATCATCATCACCACCACCAACAACATGAGCAGCTACATCATTATTATTGCCACCAAGAACAACAACAGCAACAATAGTGACAACACCACCATCAATAGCACCAGCACCACCATCAATAGCACCAGCACCACTGACTGCAACAAAATATAACACCTTAACCTTTTAACATTCGGATCATTCTGTCAAATGTAATGCTTATTTACCTTGTTTTGAATTAACCTTGCAGCTTCAAGATTTCAATGATGTGATTGTTTATTTTTACATTGACATTGTAGAGTAGGTGTGCAAAGCTAGATCTGACTGCTTTGAACATAAAACAGATAGAATATTTTGGCCAGTTATGGGCTGGTTAAATTGCTAAAGGGTTTTAAAATCATTTGAAATATATTGATCAAGGTTTTGTAGTACATACACACACATATGCACATTGAAATTCATACACAAACATACACATCACATATGTTTGTAAAATGTGCTACAGGAAACTAAAATAGAGAGAATTACCTTTCACAAATCAGTATTTGGTACTGTTAAGAATTTTTTGAAATTTTTATCACTGATTCTAATCTTTGGGGCTGCTTAGGACATTTCTAAAATTACAACACTTATTGATGGCTTTGGTGATCTTGAAATTATCATCCCACTACTTCTTGGTTTTGATGCAATTAAGAACTTTTCAAAAGATCTTACAACTAATTCCTGTCTTCACTGCTACCAAGGACTTTTTAAAAGAGATTTTATCATTAATTATTGGTTTGGGTTCTGCTAAAGACTTTTCTGAAATTCCTACAAATAGTGTTTGAGTTTGGTGTTGTTTAAAAAAACTTTCAGAGTACTGTTGCACTAATTCTTGATTTTAGTATGCTTCAGTAAGTTTCTAAAAATTTTACCTGTAACTCTTGGTATTGGTGTGCATAAATACCTTATTTAAAAATGTTACCACTATTTCTTGATTTTGGTGCACATCATTTCTTTTTCTAAAAATCTTACCTGTAATTCTTCATTAGCAATTGGTTTGTTTACCTCCATACTTTGTTTTGGTTCCTTATTTCTATTTTGTTCTTTTTTCTTTTTCTATCTCCTCTTTTTTTGTGATTCCTTTCTTTCATGTAATAATGATAATCACAAAATCATAGTTTAAATTGATATTACGACCCACTGGTTGCTGCCCATTATATTTCATTCCTCCTCACATGAAAACACCCATGTCATTTATAGGATGCCTGCCTAATTATCATTGTGAGCATTAGAAAGATCATGTTTCATGATGGCTCTTTAATTAATTGCCCATTAATTAGTTCTTAACTAATTGCTCGTGTAACTATCTAAAAGCTGGTTAAAATGAAAGAAGAAAGAGATTTGCTTCCTCTTTCTTTCCCTCTGTCTCATGACTGTTTTTCCCTCTCACAATTCCATCTTCTCCTCTCTTCTTGTCCTCTGTCTTTAACTTCTCTTCCATATTTCCTCTCTTTCATTACCCTCCTCCCACTGCCCTTCTGTTATCATCACTGCATTGTCATCACTGTTTTCATCATCATCAACATCATCATAATCGTCATCATATTAATATCCTCATTTCCAAGTTTATATGAGTGAGACAAAATGCACTGACACAGGGACTCCACAACTGGATGCTTTTCCTGTCACCAGACATCACCTCTTTCCAAGTAACATTACAAATGAATGACACAGCTTGTATGACTGTGAAATTTGTCTTGACATTTTGTGATGTAGCATGCAAACACACATAAACAAATACACACTCACCATTCACATACGTAGTCATACATACACCCATATATTATATGTACATGTTTTTATTTCCTTACATTCTCTCTAACAGGTGAACTTCTTTTCTGGTTTATTCTCTCCTATAGTTAAATAAGACTTCTTTTCTATGCTAGAAAAAAAAAACGCCTTTCAACTGCACAACTTAAAAAGGTATATACTAAAAGCCTTTTTTGTAACGAAACACTCGAAACATGTGATTCCTTATTGTTGTTTCCCACTCTCTCTGTCTTTCCCTTGTTCTTCCCTCTGGCTGAGTAGCCATGTATCTCCTCTATGGCAGCACACCTGTTTCTGCCCTCATTCTTCATTCTCTCTCCTTCTCTTGCTTTTCTTTATGGCTAGGTAACCAAGTATCTCCTTTACATCAACACATCTGTTTCTGTCCTCTTTCTTGTTACCTCTCTCCTTCTCTCTCTCGTTTCCACTCTTTCTTCCTCTCACTTTCTCCCTCCCATTCTCTCTCTCTCCTTCCCACTCTTTCTTTCTCTCACTTTCTCCCTCCCTCTTCCCCTCTCTCTCTCACTCTCTCTTTCTCTCTCTCTCACCATGTACCTCCTCTATAGCAAGATACCTGTTTCTGCATCTCTGTTTCTCTGTCACACTCTAACCTTCATCATCTGACACAAGATTACCTCTGCTGATGCCCCCACTTCTATAACAAGACACCTGTCTCTGTCTCTCTGTCACACTCCCTCTCCTGTCAAAATTCCTCATCTTGCAAGCTACTTGGTGACCCTGTCGGTGCTGGTGCCATGTAAGAAGCATCCAGTCCACACAGTGAAGTGATTGGCATTTGGAAGGGCAACCAGCCGTAAAAACCATGCCAAAATTGATCTTGCTTGTGCTGGTGCCATGTAAAAAGCACTCAGTCAACTCTACGGAATGGTTGGTGTTAGGAAGGCCATTCATCTGTAAAAACCCTGTCAAAACAGACACAGCAGCATGGGGTAGTCTTCTACTTAGCTGGCTCCTGTCAAATCGTCACAACTCATGTCTGTATGAAAAGCAGATGTTAAACAATGATGATGATTATATATATATTTTACAAACAATGTTGCTTTCTTGTCTGCAATATATATATATATATATATATATATATATATATATATATATATATAGTTTTAGAGAAAAGAACCATTTCTCTGAAACTATATATTAATATTTTATACTGTGAAGCTTAATTTAATTTTAATTTTTAATAAATTGAATTGAATTGAGTTTTTACCTGTAAATTTAGATTTTTGACCCTAATATTATTGTTATATATATATATATATATATATATATAAAATTAAAACATAGGGTAAAAATCAGATATAAATTAATATCGATTTATTACCAGGAAGCTAGCACATTAAAAGAATCGGAGAGATTCAGAAAAAATATCTGAGATCTTAGGGGACTAAAGTATATTTTTATATATATAATGATGACCACCAAAGTGGACATTTAATGTGCTAGAAATAGACCACATGTTATGTCTACTAAGACCTAATAGTTCTCAAAAGAAATTCAGCGAAATACCAAGTTCTCAAATTGGATATATATATATGCAAACACACACACATATATATACAAGCATACACATACACATATCTATATACAAAAACACATATATTCATATATATGTGTGTGTATATGTGTTTGTCCCCCATCACAGCTTGACAACTAGTGTTGGTGTGTTTGTATCCTCAAAACTTAGTGGTTTGGCAAAAGTGACTGATAGAATAAATACCAGGCTTGAAAAAGAAGTACTGGGGTCAATTCATGCAACCAAAAAATTCAAGGCAGTAACCCAGCATGATCACAGTCTAATGACTGGAACTAGTAAAAGGTAAAAAATTTAAATATATGTACATATGAATGTACTTCTATGTGTATGTATGTCTTCATTTACAGATTATATTTGTAAGATTCGTTAAAGAATATGCTTTGTTTCAAGTATAGGTAACCACTTCTGTATGTGTTAGAGTGTGTCTGTCTAAAAGTGTGTGTGTGTGTGGGGGGGGGTCATGTCTGTCTGTCAACCCCGGTGTGTGTCTTACTATATGTTTGGAATTTGCACCATTTTTTGAGATGAATACATTTTGGTGTCTGCATCATGACATCATTTCATCTCACGTTTTAGAGTTTGTGTACTTTGTGTGATTATGTAGTATTTTTCTGTGATGCAAACTATAGAACCATTTATGTATGATGACGCAGTCTATTATTTGGGTGTTGCTTTTTTCAACACCCAAATGTGTTTAGGAAGGGACATGGCACTTCTTTGATAGATACAGGAAAGTGTTTATGTGTGTGTGATGTATGTCTCTGTCTTTGAAGGCTTCACTAGTAGCACTGATGTAGTGTTTCTCAGATCATTGTATGATATTTTGATTTATAAACTTAACTTGTTTGTAAACATTTTCCATGTAATGAACATATATTTGCTCTTGTGCAGATGCACGAGTTTGCAGCCTTGTGCACCATGTTCTTTGAGCTATTGTAATTAATGATTGTTTGATGCATTTGAATTTTTTTGTGCAGTTGTTGGTAAGTTCTGTGTAGTTTTGGTTGAATAGTTTGAAGTATTTATTTTCTGTTGAGAAGTGCTTGCTAACTGGTGGTAAGAAAATGTGTGCTTCATTTGTTACTACAGTTTGGCTGAAGCACATGTGGAACCTGATGGTGTTTCTTTTTTTCAAATTATTTTGTTTATTGCTTGCAAGCCTGAGGTTTTTATTGCAGCTTCTCATTAAATCCACTTGCTTTTGAGGTTTCATTGCAGAATAGCATTGCTTGGTCAAAAACATAAACAAAACACCTGCCATATCTAGATTCACAAATCTTGAGTGAATAACCAAATTAAAAAGACACACCTCATCAAAAGTTAAGCAACGAGAAGGTAAAAACATAGTGGCCAATCTGCAAGCACTAAATCCAAACCAATTAACAATGAATAGATACAAACATGACACTATGCCACTGAATATATGTACAACCAAAACAAAGATATAACAACTTTCGCCTGAAGATTGCAATGATGAGTAAGTTAAGTTGTGAAATACAGAGTGCTCCAACACAATTCAACATTCATACATCTATATGTGTGTGTATATGTATGTGTGTACACGTGCCCACACACATATATATCAACAAAAGAGAAAACAAAATATCAAAGATATCAAAACATATGAAAACAAAATTGTTTGAAAATAAATAGAATATAAATTTTATATATCATTTAAATCCTAATGTGCTTTCTGTAAGTGTGTGTGTGCATGTGTGTGTGTGTGTGTATGTGCGTGTGTGTGTGCATGTGTGTGTGTGTATGTGCGTGTGTGTGTGTGTGTATTAATGTACACACACATACACAAATACTTTTGTATGTGTGTAGTTTGTATGCATTTAGTTAAGCTTGTATATATGAATGATCATATATATATGTGTGTGTGTGTTTATACACATATCTGCATATATGGAAATATGTAGAAGCTGAGGATCAGAGAAATAGAATTGAATCCATTTTAATATTCTACACATGGATTTCAATAACACCCAAGAGTCCATGCTTCAGTAACATTATCAAATGACAAACAAATACTGTTTTCTAAATTTAATTAAAAATGATAATCCTCAGAAATTAAGACTTGCTACATCCACAACCACCCATGCACCTCTAAACCAGTTATCAATATTGCAAAGCTAATTATAAACATTTATATCATTATTAATTAACAAATATAAAGGTATTATCATAATCTTTGCAAAAAAATAATACAAATAATAAAAGTTTGGTCACTTGTATAATGGTTAAATAAAATAATGGAATTAAAAATGAAAAATTGAAAACTGAATATTAATCATGAAATGTATTTGCTGAAAAAATTTACATAAATGATTCTGATAATATATTATTGAATGCATACACAGACACAAACAAGCATACATACAGACATACACACAAACACAACTACACATTCACACTCCTATATGTACCTGTATATATAATGATATGTTTATACATGTATATATATATATGTATGTATATCTACCTATCAATCTATATGTGTGTGTGTGTGTGTGTTTTCTTGCTCTCCTTCTTTCTTATTTTTGTCATCCCACTTTCAATGTCAGCATAATTGTATCTCCAGCTCTTGCCTCAACATTCTATTACCCAATCACCTTTTTATGCAAAATTTGCAATGTAAGAAGTCCTCATTAAATTGATATCGTTTCTGTCTCTTTTTATGTACTTCTCCTAATTCATTTAACTTTCTTTAGTAAAGGCATAACCCAAGATCATATACCTTTCTCTACATTTTTTTTGCATTTCTGCACACTATATTTTCATTATCCACTCTGATATTGTTTTGTTTTATTAGCTCCTTTGCTTTACATGTATATTTTTTATGAAGTATATGGATGTATCTGTGTAAGTATGTATATACTACATATGATGGCTGCCCCCTCGTTATCAAGTATGACCATTGCACGAGGCTTAACTGTTAACGGTGCTGTGATTGAACATGACATTTTAGCCCAGCTAAAGATCTACAATGTCTTGGACAGAATTGACAGCTAAAACCTTTACCAGCAATAGCCGGCTGTGGTTGTAACTGGGCTTCATGTACCTTTGCATGTCGTTTTAGTCCTCCCGCCAAATTACACTCCCTTCCACATGCCTGACAGATATGATTAGTATTGTGTGTAGCACCACCACCAGTGGCCTGGTTGTCAATCATCAGTCCCACTTTATGACTACGAAGATGACTCTTGAGTCCAGCTTTACTGAGGCTGGTTCTTGCACAGAATCTGCATGACAGCATCATAGGAAGACCCTCACCATCTGGAAGTGCAACAGTGATGCCCTTCCTGACATCCCTCCTTACTTTCTCATGTGCAACTCGAGATTTCTCAAAAGTAGCTATCCCCTCATACACAGTCAATAGCTATGCCCTCCTATGTATCAGGAGAGATGCTAGCATCTCTTAAGGAAGCCTTTGGCAAGTCTTTATACCTCTGTTTTGGTTTATGTGGCGGTCTTTCTCGCTTTTAGCTATATCTTCATAAAAGAGTTGTTTTGGCATCCTTGAATCTTTCATCCTGACCAGATGACCACTCCATCTGAACCTTTGCTTCAACACAAGAGCTTCTATACTTTCACACCGAGAGCTTTCCAATATCTCAAGATTACTGATGCGGTCCTCCCACTTAATGCTATAGATCTGTCTGAGACACATCTGATGGAAACGTATATATATGTATGTATTCTACATATACATACATACATATACATATATATATATATATATATATATATATATATATATATATACACACACACACACACACATATATATATATATATATATGTATATATATATATATATGTATATATATATACCGTTGACTGAACACTATTCAATTTTTTTTCTCCGTGTTTTTCTCCTTGTCTCCGTATTCTTTCTGTTGAAGAAACTGTTTTCTATTATAGTCTCAGGCTGACCAAAGCCTTCTGAGTGGATTTGGTAGATGGAAACTGAAAAAAGCCTATCATATATGTATTTATATATATATATATATAATCATAAATATATAGGGATTGACAGTAACCTGCTTCTCCAACATACTGAGAATTCAGAAATAGCAGTCAAAGAACTACTGAGTTCAAAATCTCTCGCCCTAATGAATTCAATTCAGTGTGCATCATAGAAAAGAGACCCGTACGAACTTCTTGCAGTTTAACTATTCACCTTAGAGGTATTATTAAAATATAGATATGCAGGGCAGGGAATCGTCAATTAGTAATAAAATTAATAATTAACAATTTTTTGTTCTGTGTGTATCAAAAATATCGCTATCAATCTAGAGTAATAATTTGTAGTTTTGAAATCAGTAGTTCTTTGACTGCTATTTCTGAATTCTCAGTATGTTGGAGAAGCAGGTTACTGTCAATCCCTATATATTTATGATTATAAATGATTTTTACCGAAAAGGTTTTTTCATACTGAGCTACCCGGCAAAATTGTTAATTATTAATTTTATTACTAATTGACGATTCCCTGCCCTGCATATATATATATATGTATATATAAATATATAGATTTAGGTATCTGTTTGTCACCCCTCCATCGCTTGACAACCAATGCTGGTGTGTTTATATCCCCATACTTTAACAGTTTAGTGAAAGAAACAGATAGAATAAGTATTAGGCTTACAAAGAATATGTCCTGGTGCCAATTTCTTTGATCAAAAGCCCTGATCACAGTCAAATGACTGAAACAAGTAAAAGAATAAAAGAATATATATATATATATATAGTCGGTAAAACATAAATCCGAAAAAGAAGCACACTCTAAGTAATAGAGCAGTATAGTATATAAATAAAGTTAGATAAGGCTAGTTTATGGGATTGCCCTGGTTTTCACATCCATAAAAAGTTCTTAGCTTGATGGCATATCATCAGATCACAAACCTGTTGGTTTATGTTCTCTCTAGTGAGTGGCTGATCTAGAAAATGGAGGAGGAAAGAACCTTGCTACTCAATGTCAACAACATGGAACTGTCTCCCTTTGGCTATCGATTATAAATGACCCTGTTATCTTGTGGGTTCCATTAGGCCAACAGGAATTTCCTGAAATGCAAGCACAGTCCGAAAACCTCTGTTCTTGAGATGTTCCCTGGGTCGAGGGAGTCCTTTATTATCCTTGCCCATTCCACTATGCACTGTTTACAATGCTTGCTCCCTTTTATGTAGGGGCCTGGATTTTCTAGGATTCTCCATGATATTGTGTGTGAAATCCCAGCGATCTTCAGCTATCATACATGGCTGGCTAAGACATAACGTATCTCCTTTCTAGTATCCTGAAGAAGGATCTTTGGTTGGATATGCATTGCTTGAATGTGTTACCAGTGT
Organism: Octopus bimaculoides; assembly: GCF_001194135.2. Classification (NCBI taxonomy): domain Eukaryota; kingdom Metazoa; phylum Mollusca; class Cephalopoda; order Octopoda; family Octopodidae; genus Octopus; species Octopus bimaculoides. The sequence goes on from NC_068988.1 coordinate 77,425,830, forward strand.
TGGCGGTGCTGTGTCTGTTGGCACGGGCATTGCTGCTACTGCTGTTGTTGGTTCTGGCACTGTTGGTGTTGGCGTCAGTGGAGGTGACGATGATTTTGGTGCCATTACTACTGGTGTTGGTAATGGTGCCGTTGTTATGGTCATCGTCGTTGATGGAGGTGCTGTCACTGCTGTTATAGGTGTCATTGCTGATGGCTCTGCTGCAATTTCTGTTAGGGATACTGCCGTTGCCGTTGATGTTGTTGTTATTGTTGTTTTCGCTAGCGATGGAGCTACTGGTTCTGTTCATATCTCTGATGCTGCTACTATTGGTACTGCCAACCCTGCTAATATAGTGGTCATTGGGGAAGCTGCTGCAGTTAGGGATACTGCTATAGGAAATTGGTTATACACCATTAGGTGTACACCTGCTTTCCTATATTAAATTTTAAATAACAACATAACGCAGAACTCCGAACTATCAACACAACGATATTTATTTATGGTGAAAATAGGCAGCAGTTATTTGTGAAGCTCTGGTGCTGACATGTTAGAGAGCTCCGCTGTTGGACGTCTGCCATCGTCACCGGCCGGCGAGAAAAGAGAGAGAATCAGGGCGCCAAACTTGGATATTGATGACTACGCATGCGCACGAGACAAAGCGTTACTACACTGCCATTGCTGTCGTTGATCTTGTTATTGTTGATATCGCTGGTAATGGTGGTGCTGGTAGTTCTGTTCATGTTTCTGTTGTTGCTACTATTGGTACTGTTGACCCTGTAGCCATTGGGGAAGCTGCTGATTGTACTGCTGCTATTAGGGTCGGCCATTACCTCAGCTTCATAGGCAACTCCCTTAGTTTCACAGTGGCCTCTCACTGGGCATCTGTTGTGGTCCCCTGCATGAGCATTCTACCTCCGCTCATAGTGTAGGGGTGCTACTAGTATGCTCTTAGTATTGGGGGCACAGCTAAAAGTGACTCTAAGGTTGAAAATACGTCCATAACTATGTGAGCGTGGGAAATGTTGATCCATTAACTTAAGGAATATCCTACTTACAGACGTTTTTATGTTAAGAGAGAAGCAGGGGGCAAATCCACTAGTAACTAGAGCCTCATTATAGTAGGGGGCTGCTGCATCAAATATCTCTTGGCTGGAGGAAAGGTTCGTGATCCTCTTGCTAACACCCTTCATCAGGTTTTTGAACACAATGGGTGGGTGACAGAAGGCTGTGTTGATGTATGTTAGCCACTCGTTTTACTTGTGGTAGGGCCTGTATATACCGGAGCCCAAGTTGAGCATGATGTCTAAGAAGTCCCTGGTGGTGAGATTGGTCTTGATGGTAATTTTCAGTCCCATAGAGCCAAGTGTGCTAATCAGACTGCTTAAAGACTTGGATAGGACCCTAATCTTCTCAGACAAGACTAAAAATTTATATAGAATAGACACCCTTAATTACGATAGGCTGCTAGAAAACAATATTACACAAAATTATAGGCACACATCAGTAGCTCCCCCAACAGCTACTAAATTAGCAGGGTCGACAGTACCAATAGTAGCAGCAGACACACGAACAGAATCAGCAGCGGCACAATCACCAGCGATAACAACAATAACATCAACAATGGCAATGGTAGTATCCCTAACGGAAATAGAGCCATTAGCAATGATATCTATAACAGCAGTGACAGCAACTTCATCAATGATGATGACCATAACAACAACAGCACCATTACCAACACCAGTAGTAATGGCACCAACATCATCACCACTTCCAATGACGCCAACAGATACAATACCACTAACACCCGAGGAAGGAGATACATCGGTTGTTCTTCTAAAACATTCAAGCAACGCCTCTCCAACCATTAATCCTCCTTCAGGATACCAGAAAGGAAATATGTTATGTTATTAGCCAGCCATGAATGGTAGCTGAAAAATGACGGGATTCTACACACAATATCATGGAAAATCCTAGAAATTCCAAACCCCTACATAAATGGCACCAAGCATTGTAAACTGTGCATAGCGGGATGGGTGAGGATACTAAAACATATATACATATATTACATATATATATATACGCATATATATATATATATTTATGTATATATATATATATATTACATATATGTATTCACACACATATATATGTATATATA
>NC_068988.1:77428069-77429080 GCF_001194135.2 Octopus bimaculoides
AGGACAAATTAAATTATGCTGGTGTATATGGAAGTGAAGCCTTACGGCAAAATGAAAGTCATGATATATATTATTTATAGGAATAATTAATAATCCTTTCTGCTATAGGCAAAAGACCTGAAATTTTGGGTGGATGGGGTAAGTTGATTGCATCAACCCCAACGGTACTTATTTCATTGACCTCCAGAAGGATGAAAGGCAAAGTCGACCTTAGAGGACTTTGAACTCAGAACATATAGACAAAATGTTCCTAATAATTCTGCTGGCTTGCTGCCCTTAAGAATACTTAGTAATCCTTTCCTCTTTAGTTACAAGGCCTGAAATTTGGGGGAGGGAGCTAGTCAATTTCATCAACCCCCATACTTGGCTGATATTTATTTTATTAACCTCAAAAGGATGGAAGGCAAAGTCAATTGCAGCAGAATATGAACTCAGAATGTAAAGATGGATGAATTCTGCATGTTAACAATTCACCACTTTTAAAATTACTTAATGAAAATAAATTAAGTCTAGTGTTCAAGTAGCTAATATCTGGAATGGGAATACCTGATAGTAAAGATAAAATTATGTGTTGTACTCAAGTAGCTATTAATTAGGTGTGTGGCGTAAATGTGTATTTGTGAGAAGGTGAGAGTAGATGTAAGTGTTAAGGAATAGAGATATTGAGGAAACACATGGGATGGCAAGAACAATGCAGGAGGTGTTATTGGTGTATGTACAAGTGTATAACAAAAAAAGTAAGTAGACTTGTGAAAATGTTTTAATCTAAAATTTAAATAAAGAGAATTTATAAAATCCGTGACAGGGTGAAAGCCAAAGAAAGTGGTGAAAATTATACAGCAATGATAAAAGAGCATTTTGTAAAGTGTACAGAATTTGGAAAGTAACCAGTAAAATCTATGGAGAAGAACTGTAATGGAAAACTGGTAAAAATCTCTGAAGAAGTAACTGTGCAGAAGAGGTGAAAACCAAATGAAACAGACTTTGGGTCAAAAGAAATGGTGGTGGTAG
>NC_068988.1:77429090-77435764 GCF_001194135.2 Octopus bimaculoides
AGATGTTTCTTGAGAGAAGAGTGGAGAATAAGTGGAAAGGGTATATGTGACAACAAGAATGGGAGCAGAGTTGGGATCTGGAAGGGGACAGGATATAGAGAAAGAGGAACTGTGAACGAGGAGGCTGAGTAGGTTGCAGGTTCACTTAAGAGAGAAACCGGATGAGAGATGGAGTAAACAAGAACTGACAGGGTCAGATTGTGGGTGCGGAATAAGATGGAGGATGGTGCATTATAGGGGGGAATAGCAGTGGGATGGTAGGTGAGAGGAAAGGGAATGTGGTTGAGCTGGGTTCAGAATGCTGAGTGTAAGGACTGAAGTGAAATGAATAGCAGGGCATAGGATAGGGTAACCTGGGGAAGGGTATGTAGGCAGCTATGTCGAATGAATAGATTGGCTGTGTGGTGAATGTGGGTCTTAAAAAGTTTTTGTTGTGATGGTAGAAGTAACTGGAGAATAAGGAATACTATGTTTAGTGTGGAGGAATTTCTCTCTTTCTCAAATTTTAGTTTAAACCTTTCTTTATTAAGGATGTTTTCATAACTATATGCACTTTAGTTACATGCTTGTGCACACGTCTATAGCATTTTCTATATCATTCTTGCCAACTCATGTGATTCACTAATATCTTTATTTCTTAACACTCACAATTGCTCTTACTTTCACACATCTTTTCTCACTACCCACCTAATGATTACATACACCCCTTAAACCAATGCAACTATACTTCCACACTTTCACACTTCTGTTCACATACTTCTGTTACACTATGGCACACACAATTAACCCCTGATGCCTACTTCTAGACACAGATTCACCCCTTTATTTGCATCACCTGAATTTCCCTTTCTCCCTTCTTAAATCTCCCATAGAATCTCCCCTTGGTTTCTAACCCATCACTCATTTTGTTTTACAGTGACCTTTTTCTAACTCCCTCTATGCTTCTATTATCTTTCATCTGACAAAAAACTAAGCTAATGTCTTGTTTGTCAAACTCTGTTCTTCTGTTGTCCTTTTTATTGTACATTGTATTTAAACTGCATATTTAATGCTTACTTGGACTTCTTGATTTGTATTCAGGACTGCACGAATTACTTTAAATATCCTTTCATGATGACTACATTAAGTTGAGTAGCTCTAAAAATTCTACCAAATTAATATATACAATTTATACCATATGGCAGCACTGTTATACATTGGCTTAGGAATTTAAAGGATAAGCATAGAGCCAAATTTATACAGTTTGAAGTAGATTTTTAGCCCACAAAATCAAGATCATTGCTGGATAAGGTGATTGAATTTACAAAAGAGATATGTCAATATTGACCAAACAAGGTGAACTTTATCCTGCATGCATGGAAAACCTTTCTATTCTGTAAGGGTTCCACATGGGTTAAAAATCTGAAACAGAGGAATTGTTTGGTGTACCAATGGAATTGTGTGACAGTGATGACATCTGTAAGATTCTGTATAGTAGATACATTAAGATTGATGTTCCTGTCCCATGATGTTGATTTATATTGTGATGATAATTTGGGCATATTCATGACTGTGATGGACTGTGATTCAAAAAATGTAGGAAAAATCTGATATAGACAATTAGGTCTCAAAATTCGTGTGACCACTAATTTGCCAAAAGTTGATTTCTTAAATGTTTCCCCAGACTTATACTCATGTTCTTATAAGCCCATTATAAACCCAATGAGAAACTCAAGTACATAAACAGTCTTGTCATCCCTGCAGTGTTTACGAACCTGATAGTCAATATCACTAATAGAATATCTAATCACTCCTCTTCTACAGGAATATTTGATAAAGCAGCTACCTACTATGATAATACCCTAGCTAATAGGGACTTCAAAGATAAAATATCTTACAACCATTCAGTTCAAAATAGAAAATAGAATTAGGAAATAGGATTAACCTAAAAATAGAATCAAGAAAATAATATAGTTTGCCCCTTTCTTTTTGAATATTAAGATCAATGTGGACCAAAATTCCATGGTATTATTAGATAAGCATATCCCAGTAAATCATAAATACAAATAAATTTGCAATAGATGTTTGGTAAAAATTTCATGAAGCTGCTACTCCAATATGAAGGACATAATCACTCACAAGCCACACTAAAAGCCTGTTCCTAATTGTAACTGTCAAGGCCCAGAAATTTGCCTATTCAAACAAGCATGCTTGATGAACTCAGTCATTTATGAAGCTGAAGTTACAGCAGTGCTCCAAAATAGAATCCAAAAAAAAAAGTTATGTCAATTTATGCAGAGGCAATTTTAAAAGAAGATATGCAAACCACTAGTCTTCTTTTCAACACATGGACAAAAGTAAAGCCACAAAATTGGCTAGCCATATATGGAATCTGAAGACTGACAACAACTGAGTGGAACATCATGGAGAAACCCATGCCATGTGTAAATGGATCAATGAGATGCAAGCTGTCTGTAGCTGAAAGGTCTCACATTTTTTTTTTAGATCCAGGAGTCCAAAATTTTTAGCAAATGCAAGCCTATGGACAAACTTCTTCTTGTCGAATTGGAGGACACCTCTTCTCCAGATTGAGTATGCTGTTCCACAAACTATGGCTTCCCCACCTGTTGAATTATTCTATATCTGTTATATTATGTTTTTGACAGAGAAATGGGATGCAACTCTTTGTTTTCTATTCTTTCTTTTTTTTTGTTTTTATTTACCTTTTGTTTTTTGTTCTATCTTTTTTCATTCCACCTTTTGCATTCTTCCTCCTCTTACATTTACTCATATTTTCTCACAGACCAGCACCCTTTCTCTGTTTTTTCAAATCAGACCAGCTACATTATGTGTTTGAGCCTGAAAGATTAGTTGGAGACACAAGGTACGATGCATAAATCTGCCAAATTATTGTTTCCATAGAATGAAACTATTGGTAGTTCATATTTAAAAACTGTGTACTTTAAATGATATTCATCTCTCATTGGATGGAGTACTTTTTTTGATCCTACAAATGATAAAACAGTAAACTACACACACACACACACACACACACACATTGTGTGAATTGGAGATGGTTACTACAAAAAGAATGAGTGTATAAATACAGTGTTTAGGTTATTTCCAAATGACCTTATGATTTATGACCTCATCATGTGACATATACGTGTGCATGCACACACACACACACACACACACACTCTCTCTCTCTCTCTCTCTCTCTCTCTCTCTCTCTCTTTTACGTGCATGCTTGCGTCTCTGAAAGCTGATCTGATTCCCAAAAATTATCTCCACTAAACTTGGCATCTGTTTGAAGACCTTCGTTATTTCATAATGGGCGATGGAAGGAAGCAAACAGTTTTGTTAAGCACACTATGGTCAAATCAAGAATAGTGCAAAGGTATGAAGACAAGCAATATAATAGCTGTTGCAGTTGTTGTTGGTGCTAGTGTAGGTGGTAGCGTTTAGAGCCAGCTCAGGCATCAAATCTGTACATGCAGATCTATCTTCTAAAGTATACTTGTGAGGCCTTTCCCATCCATTTCTTCCAGGACTGTTATATCCTGTTCTAAGATGGTAAAGCATAATTTGAAAAAGAATTTGCTGCTATTTCTAGCAGGTCATACTGTTGTTGTTTTTGTTTAACTCCAAGTCAACCTGTACTAGATAAATCTATGATCAAAGAATCTCAGCTATGGCCACCTCATGTTTTGTATATGTAGAACTACCAAGTCCTGTGAGCTGTTTTATATACTAAGATGATTGATAGGGTGTGATCATGAGGAGGAGATTTAGCTGCTATTTTTAGCAGGTCAAGTGACCCTATAGAGCTTACTTCACTGACATTGTGTAATAATAACAGTAGCTATTAATTATATGGTGACTATATGTGTTTAAGAACAAGATCACTTCTAGTTGACTTGACCTATGATTGAAGGATCTCTCCATGACTGTCCCAACATTTTTTTTTACCTTTCCACACATAACATTCCAAAAACTACTTTACATGAGATGAACTTTAAGTTATTAAAAGGATGTAATTTGAGGTATATTCAGCTGCTATTTCAAACACTATAGTAGAAAATTTGTGGCAGATACAGGTGTGATGATATTGATAAATATGTGTATCACTCACTGACAGTGTTTAGTTGCAGAGACAGTTGAGTAGATGGACACATATTTCTGTAGTCCACAGGGAAATACGAAGTCAATGTTTAGCTTGATGTCCAGTTTGGTCAATCAGTTGATGGACACATCTTCATATGGAAACATGTAAGTAACATTTCTGGAATTTTTTTTTATTCTCAGCAGTTAGTGTTATAATTGAAAATGTCCACAAATTTGTCTTATCCTGAGGTGATGAATTAATTTGAGGAAACTCAAAATGAATAAAAGAACTACTGAACTGTCAGCTCTGCCAAGATGATGAAATATATTTTGGTATATCTAATATATCTGTGTATGAGTTAAGAAGGGTATCCAGCAGCAGAAATCATGCCAAAACAGGCAGTGATGCTTTGTACTTTTTGATTTCTGTTCAACTCATGCCAGCATGAGAAACAGACACTAAATGATGATGATGATGATGATGAGAGCCATGGTGGAGGGATTGAATGTTGCAAAGTGTAAAGTTATAATAATGTGAAGGGGATCTGAGGCTGAGAGTGCCAGACATGGAGGCATCACTACAAAATTAGAATGTAAGTGAGCACTCAACACTACAGTTGCATCATTGGAATGATGTGCAAAGAACACTGGAGTCTTGGTTCTTACCACTTCCAACAATGGAAGAAGGCAAATATCAAGTTGGTGGCACATAAAAGCACCCACTACACTCTCGGAGTGGTTGGCATCCAGCTGTAGAAACTCTGCCAGATCAGATTGGAGCCTGATGCAGCCATCTGGCTCACCAGTCCCCAGTCAAGCGGGTCCAACCCATGTCAGCATGGAAAGCGGACGTTAAAGAGCAGCAGATTTAATTAACTCAATCTTAGTCCCTTAGTAGAAATTATTTTATGGTCCTTATGAAATCAATCCATGACCTATTCAGGGTTGAGACCTTCACAATAAAATACAATGAAACAATCTGTTTTGTACTCCACAAAATCTGTTGTTTCTCTCCACTTTTAAACTAACCCTGGGAGATTATTTGTATTATTCAATCATCCCTTTAATGATGGACTGGGAAGTTATCCTTTGGAATATTCAAATTCAGGAGCAAGTGATGACAACATTAAATATTATCAGACTTATTGATGCTGTTAATAACCACACTTTTAAATCTAATCCCAGTATATAACTGGTACTTGTTGTATCAACTTCATAAATATGAATAGGGAAGTCAAATTCAGGTGAGTTTCACTTCAGATTTTATGAAGTACAAAAGAAGTTTGACTTATATTTTCTTATACTTTTATGATTATACTCTTAATATCCATAATATTAATTACTTCTAGAATAGGAGCAAGACTTGGAATTGGTTCGGGATCAGTAGCCAATTAAATCAACCCAGTACTTGAATGGTATTTTATCTTTATCAACACTTCAGAAAGATGAAATGTAAAGTTGATCTCAGCAAGATCTCAGCTTAGAATATAAAGAGCTGGAACAAATATTGCAAGGTATGTTTGTTCGGTGCACTAAGAATTTTGTAATGATTACATTAATAATAACAATAATAATAATAATAATAATAATAATAATAATAATAATAATAATAATAATAATAATAATAATAACAGGCAGTGGCTCTCATGGATTCTGATCTTAATTGATTGGAAGTGTTATCATGTACATTGTTTTGTCCTGGTATAAAAGATGGGCTATAGCAAATATTCTGCTTAATACCATAAATTTACTTGTCAGTTGTTTGACCTTAACCAGTTGAGCATGTCCCTTGGTGGCTGATGATATGTGCATCTCTGATCATGGGCAGAAGTAGTGGGGGAGCATCATAGCCATGTGTTGAGAGGAATTCTTTGGGGTTTGAATAATTCACCTATGGAAACATGAGTATTTTGTTCGACATCCTCAAACAACCTTTATTCAAGGACCTTTTGAGTAAGATGGGCTACTCGACCTGAAGAAAATTCTAACTGGGCTCCACCTGCGAGGACATGCGCTGTTTATCTTGATATGAGATCACCATGTCGCACACATATGATTGCGATGCATGTGCCTGGTGTATCCTTATTAGACAGGTAGTCATGATATGTATAATGGGCTTCATATTTTTTACCCCAGTGTCACTTTGATGGCATGCACTGCTCTCTCACTCAATAATAATAATAATAATAATAATAATAAGGGTGAGAGCACTACTGAAGACAGAGCTGAACGCAAGAAACAGGATCAAAGCGATCAATGCTCTAGCCATACCAGTCGTGATTTACAGTTTCAATATCGTTAACTGGTCAATTACTGAAATATGTAATCTTGACAGAAAAATACGAACACTGCTGACAATGCATAGAATGCACCACCCTAAGGCAGATATAGAACGTCTTTATCTGCCAAGAAATGAGGGAGGCCCTGGACTTCTACAGCTGGCGTTAACAATGAAGGAAGCCACAATTGGCCTAGACACCTATCTGAAAAACTCTGAGGACTGGATGCTAAAACTTGTCTCAAAACATGAAAGCAAGAAAGCATCATACTCAGTAACAAAACAGGCAAAGGAATATCTAAGTGAATTC
>NC_068988.1:77440507-77446171 GCF_001194135.2 Octopus bimaculoides
AACAATTCCTATCATAGTAGGTGCCTTAGGTATAATAAAAAAAATATTCAGACAAATACATAACAAAAACACCAGGACTTACAAATATATATAACATACAGAAAATTGCACTACTGGGTACTGCACACATTCTACGCAAAACACTTTCAATACAGTAAACATAAGAGCACCACAGCAAACCACAGCACATACCCAAGGCGCACAGAGCTGCGCTCGGTAGTGAAGTGAAAGCACGTTATAAAAATAAAACTACTGAATAATAATAATAATAATAATAATAATAATAATAATAATAATAATAATAATAATAATAATAATAATAATAATAATAATGATGATGATGATGGGAGTGATGCAGTGAAGTGTAGGAACAAAATATTTTATTCTTTATACATTAAATTCAGTAAATATATACCAAAACATTCCATTTGAAACTCTCATGTTTTCACATTATTATATTACTTCATTTGTAATTTTATCATGGAAAATACATTATTTTATATCAATAAATAAACATTGTTTGATTCTAACCATTTTCCTTTTATATTCAAAGTGAATTTTCTAGAAACAAATGTATATGTTGATAATTTGATGTTTGCATTGGAGCAGGTTGCCAAGTGCAATACAAACAAAACTAAGTTGAATTCCCAAGTGAATATCATTGCATTTAAAAATGCAATATCATATTACTTATTTTGATGCAAGCATTAAAACAGAAATTTATACTTATTTAATATCAGTTTTATATTACTGTATTTAATGGCATTCTATCTGCCTTCTATCATTTGGAAAATTACTTTATTTGTGATATTTTTGTTTTATCATTAATTATCTTTTATTTTTAGAGATAATTATTTATTATAATGGTCTGAGCCAGTTGTGTGTCACTACAATATATATTTCCACATCTTTCTTTTCATTTCAAATCTTGCCAGGTTCCACTTTTTGGTTTCCTTTTCCTTTTGGCAACAAAGATATCTTCCCTGGTCCTGGCAATTACTGTCATGCTATCATCAGTTCCAACAGGAAGAAGATGGTGAAAATAGTTGTAAACAACCACTTTTACTCATGATGTTTGAGTCTCTATTTCTTTATTTTCATGGTCATTATGGTTTACATAGAACCAGATCTTCAAAGACTTGATGTTCATTGTCGCACACCGGTCATCTCTTGTTCTATATTCTTGAGAATATCAGTGAAAGTGATGATTTTGTTGTTGACATTCGAAGACATTTCATTCATGTCTGACATGATAAAATTCATTGAAAAGTTTCTCATTAAGACAGCAGTTATCTCTTATTTTGTTGGTCAGAATTTTCTTGAAAGACAGTTCCATTGTGACATTTTTTGATAAGGCTCTCTTCTATCTCCATTCTATCAACACATATGTGCTCCTACATCAGGTTATAATTCTCATACTCTTCTTTCCTTATAATAATGATTTACTTGCTCTTCTATAAATCATATGGATGAGTAAAATGGAACACACACAGAATCATTAACATTAACAATTAATAGATTTGTAAGGAACGACCGTGCGAACTCAAAAAGGAGAAATGGTGATGAATGGAAAAACAGAGGACTCCTTTTATTTAAACGCGTCGCACGGTCGAAAACACAATAATATATATCAGAGATGATATACATAATATGTTATACGACGATAACATATGTGACCAGTAATGAAAGACCACAACCGTATAAGATGACTAACAGAGATATTTATTATGGCGTTAAAGATGTATGTCTGTGTGTGAGTGTGAATGCGACATATAAGAACATAATCAAAGACAGGCCGTCATACAAAGAAAAGTGTGTATGTGAGTGATACATGTGTGAGTTATTACAGCAGATGGAAAGAGAGTCAATAACACGTGAGCAATTATACCAGTTCTTTAGTACACTATAGGAAAAGTTCTGTATGTGAAAGTGAGGAGGCTGAGTGTGGCAGAGCTGATCACTAGTTGTGATGTCGTGGCATCGATGCCAGGCCGTGATTCTTGCTATACAGATGTTCGTCGTTTGGCAGAGCTTATCACTAGTTGTGTTTTGGCTTCGATGCCAGGGACTTGAGGACAGACGTTTATCGCAGGCTGAAATCGCTTGTCTGTTTATTATCGTAGTGAAGCTAAGTCACCTAACAGAATCGAATAGAGAGATCGCGGTGGTTTAGTTTGGTGTACATAGAAAGTCGTGTTGACGCTGGTGGAGATTGATGCTTGGTAGTAATCGTGTTGGTCATGACGATGATGCTGGATAGTAGTCGTAGACTCTTGTTGCTGATGCGGCGACGGCGGTGGTCATCGTTGGCTGGACGAAGCTGTTGAAGTGGTCCCTGGCTGATTGTTTCTGCTGCTGTCGTGTGGTACACGGAACAGTTCTCCAAGAGAAACTGGACCGAGACCAATTTGTTGGGTATGAGTTGATCTATTTATAGCGAATTATCGGCTCACCAGATATCAGAAATATACTCTATCACGTGACCTTATTAAGGGCTGTGATTGGTCAGTTTGCGTTCTGGCGGGAACGGTTCGAAGAAGTTGCCAATTCGAATAATGATCAGTCACGTGATGACAAGGTTAATGTTTTCCGCTACGTTCGCGTTTGTTTATATTTAAATGAGAAGAATGGTGATAGTAGTTTTGTATCTAATGGCGATAGATAGTTTTGTATGTAATGGCGATCGAGGTGTTAGTTTCACTACAGATTTAATTTCTTATCTCCTCCTCCTCTTTTCTTCTTCTTCAAGACATTGCACAGTATCCAATACTGTAGTTTGAAGATACTGTGTGTATCAGGGGTTTGTGCTGTCTGTTAAGTCACAGCAAGGACCTCAGACAGACAGTATTTAATGCAGCATGCTTGCAGTTCCAAGTATAGCTGATTTTTGCAATAAACCAAAATTTTAGGGTATTTCTGCCGTTTCCAGATGTCTGTTCAGTTTGGATGGTATTGAACCCAATTCTCCAATGACAACAGGAACAATTTTATGTTTGACTCTCACAACTTCCACATCTTAACAATTTGTTGATCAATTTGTTGACCTTTTCTCTTTCTTTCATGATTAATATGTTGATTTCCTGGCACTTCACATCGATTATTATGCACTCTTGCTTGTTTCTCCTGAAGACTACCATATCTGGCCTTTGGTACTCTAATATCTTCTCTGTCTGGAAGTCAAAGTCCCAGAGGATCTTTGCCTTCCTGTTTTCATTCATTATTTTCTCTAGTATGTTGGTACCAAGCACCTGTTACCTCATATCCCTGCTTCCAGCATAGTAGCCAGTGAAAGTTTTGGGCTACCTTGTGTCTGTACATGTACTCTTTCTGTGCAAGACTTTCACAAGTACTAAAAATGTGAGTCACATTTTCAACCTTCTTCCCACACATTCTGTAGGTTCGTTGCACTTGGGTGGTATATATATCCCTTTTCACTGAGTTGGTAGTCAATGCCTGGTCCTGGGCAGTGATAATTAGACCTTTGCTGAACCACACCCATGATGCTTCCTGGTCTTTTGAGTTGCTTGTTTCATGGTAGGAACTGACCATGTAATTCCATGTGGAGTAGTGTTTCTCTCATTGGCTATTTGTGATTGGAATTCATTAGCACTCTCAACTCCATTGTTGGTAAATCCTCCAACATTAGCAGGTCTTGTTCACTGTTTACTGAATACTGTCATATTTCTTCTTTCACTGTCAATGTACTCCCATATGCTAATCAGGCTATGTCTTCGTTCATACCTCTTCAAGTACAGCCTGTATACATTCGTCTTAATGTGGAGGGTACCCTGCATTGTCATCGTCTTTTGGGTAGTGTGATCAAGTTGATCAATCTCCACTCGTGTTCATTTTAGAATGGAGTAAAGCGACAGCCCATATGTTGATGTCAGTCACAAGGTTTCTTGCATTGAGTCTTTGACTTCAAAAGAAGTTTGAGGTGCTTCAAATATGCAGTGGTGATCATGTCTTTCATTTCTTTGTGCAACATACTGCCTAGCTCCAGATTCCACCACCATCCAGATCTCCCTTTCACCCTCTGTTTGGCAGTTCTATGTCCCTACAATCTGATCTGTTCCCCTGTTTCAAAGTGAGCACCCATACTTTGAGATCTTGTATTCCATTCTTATACCCTTGCTGCACATCTGTACAGCCACAACCAGCCTCTCCATTTCAGACTCTGTTTTTGCAAACAGTTTTAAATTATCCATGAAGAGAACGTGGTTGAGGCAAGGTTCATTCTTCCTCAGCTTGTAGTATACGGTGATCTTGTGTAGGACTAAAGAAAGTGGGATTGAGGTTATAACAAATAGCAAAGGTGAACAAGAATCACCTTGAAAGATACCTCTTCTGAGTGTTACCTCAGCTGAGTGCTGGTTGTTACAGAAAAGATGTTTCCCAGTTAGGTATGCTGTTTTTAATCAGTGCTTGTATGTTCTCAGCTACTCCACATATGTCAAGTGCTTTCAGAATCCACAAATGTGGCAACATGTTGTAAGCTTTTTTAAAGTCTATCCAGGCCATGTACAAGTTCTTTTTGGTACTGTTTGCAGTTCTTCATTACAACGTTGTCTATCACAAGGTGGTCCTTGATGCCCTTGGATCCTTTTCAGCATCCCTTTTGTTCTACTGGAAGCAGATTGTTTTCTGTAATGAACATATATATTTTCTCTGTGAGGATGCCTGTTAACACTTTCATAAGAAGTTAAGACTTGCAATGGATCAGTAATTTCCAATCTCATTGCCCTTTGACCGATCTTCCATCAACAATGTTGTCTTTCTCTCTACAATCCTTTCCAGAACTGCACCACTTCGTAGGCAATTACCTAATTACCATGCAATTCGTTTGTGTGTTGACTTAAACCATTTGAGCCAGTACCTGTAGGAGAGCTACATAACTTAGGTATAGTATTATGTGACCAGAGGCGTTATGGTCGACCTGCACAGCAGACAAATGTATCGATGATGTAGCTAGCCTCGTCCTGAGCTATACAGTAGAAACGATGTATATGTACATCGACGACATCTTGATAGCTAGCGCCTCATCTGAGGAACATCTCCATCATTTACGTCAGCTGTTTGAGTGGTTCAAGAATTACAAAGTGCGGATCAACCCTACCAAATGTGTTTTCAGTGCATCTTGTTTGACCTTTCTAGGTCATGTCATCGGCCCCGAAGGCATATCGCCACTGCCTGACAAGGTGAAGGCCTTGTAGGAGTTACCTCCACCCACCTTGTTACGGCTCCAACATTTCTTGGTACTATTCAACTTCTATCAGTGCTTTGTTCCTCATTCAGCTGAAATCCTATGTTCGCTAAACACACACCTACAGAATAGGAAAAAGAGGAACAAGTGGATCGCGTTGGACTCCACCTGTAGTGAAACTACCTATCGTCTCTAATACCTATCGCCATTAGATACAAAACTGCTATCGCCATTCTTCTCATTTAAATATAAACAAACGCGAACGTAGGGGAAAACACCAGCCTTGTCATCACGTGACTGATCATTATTCGAATCGGCAACCTCTTCGAACCGTTCCCGCCAGAACGCAAACTGACCAATCACAGCCCTTAATAAGGTCACGTGATAGAGTATATTTCTGATATCTGGTGAGCCGATAATTCGCTATAAATAGATCAACTCATACCCCACAAATTTGTCTC
>NC_068988.1:77446655-77453190 GCF_001194135.2 Octopus bimaculoides
ACATGTATCACTCACATACATACTTTTCTTTGTACGACGGCCTGTCTTTGATTATGTTCTTATATGTCGCATTCACACTCTCACACAGACATACATCTTTAACGCCATAATAAATATCTCTGTTATTCATCTAATACGGTTGTGGTCTTTCATTACTGGTCATCTATGTTATCGTCGCATAACATATCATGTATATCACCATTGATATATTATTTTGTGTTCGACCGTGTGACGCGTTTAAATAAAAGGAGTCCTCTGTTTTTCCATTCGTCACCATTTCTCCTTTTTGAGTTCGCACGGTCGTTCCTTACACACCCAACTTGACTCCTTCAGCACAGCAAAACAGCAACTCGCTCAGGCATCACTTCTTGCCCACCCTGTCGCGGACATTCAGATATCTCTTGTAGTGGATGCATCCAACACTGCCATAGGCGCAGTGTTACAACAATTTCACCACCGACAACTCCAGCCTCTTGCCTTTTTCTCTTGGCTGCTTAGACCAGCTGAAACTTACTACAGCACTCTTGACGGGAGCTGTTTGCTATGTATTTAGCAGTCAAACATTTCCAGCACACACTCCAGGGACGTTAATTCACGATTTTTAGAGACTTACCTTTGCCCTGAGCTCTAAGCCTGACAAGTACTCTCCATGGGAAATCAAGCACTTGGATTTCATTTCCCAATTTACCACCGACATCCACCATATCTCTGATGCAGATAACACTGCAGCAGATGACTTATCATGCCTACCACTGAATTTGCTGTTGTCTCCCACAGACACCAATCTGCATCTCCTGGCTAAAGATCAACCTCGTTTAGACACAATTGATATATCCTCACCATCCTCACCCTTTGGGACATGCAATTTTAAGTACTTCCCAGAACCCACATCTGATGCACAGATTTTGCGCGATACTTCCACGAATTCTCCTCATCCTTTTGTTTCGGAGAGCCACAGACAAACAGTCTTCAGAACACTGCATAACCTGTCATACCTTGGCATTCTTTTGGCTGAAAATGAAACAAAACATCACTGCTTGGTCACGCTCCTGCCTTTTCTGTCAGAAGTCAAAGGTGCATAGGCACATTCGTGCAGCCCTTGGCACATTCAACACACCAGATGTGCATTTCAACCATGTACATATCGACCTTGTCAGACCTTGGCCAGTCAGCCAGGGATATACCTACCTGCTCATATGCATTGTTCGCTTCACACATTGACCGGAAACTATTCCTTTAGTAGATATCACTGCAGAATCTGTTGCCAAAGCTTTTCTCACAGGATGGATATTATAGTACAGAGCCCTTACCACCATCACTACAGACTATGGAAAACAGTTTGAATCACAACTCCTCCACGAGCTCATGAAGACCAGAGATGCACGTTGGATTCGAATCACCAGTTACCATCCACAAACCAATGGCATGGTGGAATGATTCCTCCATCAAATGAAAGCTGCTTTGCGTGCCTACCCAGATCAGCAGCGTTGGAGCGAATATCTTCCATTAGTCCTTCTTGGCTGTCGAGACTTGATTAAGGAGGATCTCGATTATTCCCCAGCAGAACTTGTTTCTGGCACACCTCTTTCATTGTCAGGCCAGATGTTGGCCCCAGTGGATCTGTCCACACAAGACCCCGCTATGTACATACACAGACTTCTCAAATACATGCAAGAACTGCCACCCATGTCAACACGACACCACACCACTAAATCATCAGTTCCAAAAGACATTAATTCTTGGACCCATGTGTTTTTACGAAACGATGCTGTGAAAACCCCTCTCACACCTCCATACATGGGACCCTATCACGTCCTGTTGCACACAGACAAACTATATACCATAGATATTAATGGTAAAAAGGAAACTGTCTCAATAGATAGGCTGAAGGGGACATACACAGTCAGTCATACAGTACCACCTCGTACACCCCCCATCATTCACGGTACAACATAAAATAAATGCTACTCCACTGCAACTACCACAAACACCGTCACACACACTGACCCCTCCTCCATCTACGGACGTCGCTATGACATGTAGTGGATGCAGTGTACATTGGCTCATCAAGATGTCTAAAATTATATACATCTGAACTATAATGAACTACTTGTGTACTTACCAAAGACTTTTCAACACATATCCCCAATGATGCATTTTTGTTCTTCACAGTATTCTTTGGAACTTTACCTATTCAACATGAACATTTTGCTTATTTCTTTGTGTTCATATTCTATTTACCCTTACCATTCTTTGCTTTTTCATTTTAGTTTCTCATTTTTTGTTGTATTGCATTCTTCTGCTTGTATTCCATGTTCTTACCTGCTTTCTGCACTGCATATTTACATATGCCATCTCTTTACCTAAGTCTAGCAGGAGGCTATGTAGCAGAGCTATATAACTTAGACATAGTAATATGTGACCAGAGGTGCTATGGTCAACCTGCACAGTAGACAAATGTATCAATGATGTAGCTACCTCGCTTTGATACACTAGCCTCACTTTGATACAGTAGCCTCATTCTGATACACTAGCCTCGTTCTGAGCTACACAGTAGAAACAATCTCAGTTATTGCCAGGCCTTGGTCAAAGACACATGTCTTCCCTGCAGCTCCACATGCAATCTCCCACGTGTGTTACTCACATGTCTATTCACCTTAACACATGATATATGGTTCGGGAACGAAGATATTTTATCACACACACATTCTCAAAATGACTGTTCTCATTATACACATGCATGCATACTGTAATACAAATATTATATGTTACTTCTTTCAGTGCAAAAGCAAAATTCAAAACTTTCTTTGTATGTAAACACATATGCTTTTGTATCATACCACAAGCTTCCACCACAAAAGGTGACACAGAATAAACAATATATTTATACACAAAAATGTTTTATGGTGATTCATATTACCTGTTTTTCCATCTAGTAACATGCATTTGAATAGCCAATGACAGCTGCTACATATCTGGCCCAGTCACTCTCCAGTCTGACAGCTTTGATACTGGTGTCATTACATCTGTTGTTATGCATACATGGTCTTGCCTTGGAGCCTCAAGGTGATGGAGTTTGGATCTCACAGAATGAATCCCCTCGGGACTATGGTTGTGGGAAACCGCTTGTCCCCAGATGTTATTCCAAAACTGGCTGGTTTCCTCTGCTTCAGGAAATACATTGTCTTCTGTGTCTCCATCTAAGCTCTTAAAAAACTATCTCTGATTATTTGTGAATAACCTGTTTTGTGGGAACTGCAATATGTGATCATTGCAGTGTTGCACCTTCAACGTTTTTTCCCCAAACATGTTGTTTTAGGGTTTCAATAACTGTTTTGAACTTTCTCTTTTCTGTTAGGTATTTTGTTTCAAGATATGCCCTCACACCTTCTTTAGTATGTTTCTATTACCTTTTGGACTATTCTTCTATGTGACTCAGATCTTTACAGATCTTCACTTTTGATTCCCTGCTTTCAGCATGGCTCCTACTGACTACTTGATTTCCCATCTGTTTTTCCCAACTAGTTCATCTACTAAAATTGAAGCGGATCTAACCAAGTCCCTTGCTTCTGATAAATCTAGCTTTGGAATATACTTCAGGATTCCATCAACCTTTTTTGTCACATGTTTCACACTCATGGTTAAAGAATCGCTGGTTTGGTCTCTTCTTTTGTAATGATTATTTCCTTGAGTCTTATCATTAGGTCCCTCTGTTCCTCAGTCATATCCTCTGAGTAATAGAGGGTCTGGTAATCAATACGTTATATTGATTTTTTTCCCATTCCTCCACACAAGTCCTTCTCTACTACATCTTCACCTTGCCTATTAATCTGCTGACCTTTACCTACATTATTCTCATTGAGGTTATCATCACTACAGAGTCCTTTTCTGATTGTCTGAATTGGGGTTTCATTAAGAAAACCTCTATTTCAGAGCATTCTTGTAAGATTCATGAGCTCATATTCAGTAATCTGGAACATACTCAGCAGGTTCCAAAGTTCTAAGGATCTTTTTATGACAGCTTTACATTTGCCATTGCTCTTGTCTAGCAAGGCTTGTTCATGACACTTTTTATTTATATCAACAGGCCACTTATATTTGTGAGCATGTTGTGTATTTTGACCAGTAAAAACACCACAATTGAGTGGAGTCTGGTCTTTCACTCCATTGCCCTCTGAGGGTCATGGGAGATCCAGTGTCTTGGATATCCAAGGGAGTCTTCCCATTCATGCTATAATTTGGATTGGTATTATCATCATTGTAACGAATGAGAATGATTTTCTACAGGGTTTGCTCACCAAGTGTTTTTATTTGAGATTTTCATGTAAAGGGTTACCCCAAATACAACACCAGCTCTAACTCAGTTGCTGTCCAAGACTAAGGGACACCAAGTTTTCCCTGTATAACTTGCTGTAGAATGCCCACAGACACAGAGGTTACACTGACTCATGCAGGGCAGGGATGGCACCTATTCCCTGAGCTGTTCACATGGACAGTCACATACAGAACTTATGCCTTCATCTGTCTTTACATTCTGAGTTCGAAGTCCACCAGGGTTGACTTTGCCTTTCATCCTTTTGGGGTCAATGAAACAAGTACTAGTTTCACGCCAGGGTCAGTGTAACTGACTAGCCTCTGCCACCAAGATTTACAGCCTTGTGCCTATAGCAGAATAAATTATAATTATAATAATTATTATTATTAAGGAAGTGAGCTGGCAGAATCATTTCCAAGCTGAACAAAATGCTTAGCAGCATTTCATCTATCTTTACATTATGTGTTCAAAATCTGCCAAGGTCCCCAAAATTTAAGGTTTTGTAACTATAATAGAAATTATTATTATTATTATCATTATTATTATTATCTTTATCATTATCAACCCTCCGGTGGTTCAGTAGGGTATCTCATACCCCAGGTGATGTTTGTATCTGTGTGTCTTACATCTTGCAGCAGTGATAGTGCTATCCATCCATGTAATTTCTTGGCACACTCCACTGAGTTAATTCACAACTCCACTCAGTCAGTTGCTGAGTGATGAGAAGTGTACACACATATTATTAGTGTCTAGGGTTGTGCATACCCCACCATATCATTCACTGTACTATTTATTGATAGGTACATTTTTGTTTCGTTTTCTTTATTACTGTTTATTTTATTTATTTTTATATCTAAAAGGTTGATTATTCTCGCATAAAATTATATAGTATTTTCAACTGACCAACATTTTTAATATTTTTGTTATTAGATGGTTCTGAATGTCATAAAAGTGAGAAATCTTCTTTCCTTTCAAATTCACAATGGACTATGAAAGACAATTGGAAAAATTGAGAGAGAATTAGACATAGAAGAATGAGGATAATTTCTTGATGAAGAATGAGATGAAGAGGAAACAGAAGAGAAAGAAGAGAGTATAGCTGAGGAAGAAATAACAGATGTAGAAGAAATGACAGATGAAGGAGGAACTGAAGCAGATGGCATGTTGCAGACTTAATCAGATGATCCTGTAGAAGAAACAGATGAAGCTAATGATGAAGAACAGCAGGCTTCCAGTAACACAGAAAAACAGTTTATAGGCAAAAATAATAAAACTCTTTGGAAAGAAGTTCCCCCATGTCTTCCATGGAGTGCAAGTGTACACAACATATACCAGGATTCACCAGGAGCAAGAGGGGGAGCAAAACACGTGTATGCTGCAAAAGACTGCTGATATTTATTTCTCATACAAGAACTTCTGAATGAATTAGCAGGTTGTACTAATATCTACATTGACAGTAAACAAGAAAAATATAAAGATAAGTCAAAAGAGAGACATACTAATGAAAGGGAGATGAAAGCTGCTGCAATAGGACTGCTTTATCTCTTAGGAGTTTTTAGAGCTAGCCAAATGAATAAGGAAGATGTTTGGGCAACCGATGGTACAGGAATTGAACTTTTTCCAGCACCTATGTCTTTGCAGCGATTTTGTTTCCTGCAGAGGTCTGTGAGGTTTGATGTCATCCACACCTGGGCTGAAAGGAGGCTAGAAGATAATCAAACAATGTAAACTTTACTATGAGGTTGTAGCCATTTCTATCTGGTCTCTCTGTTAGTTTATCTTCTAGCCAGAGATTTTTTGTACAGAGTGTGTGTAGAAAGATCTCCAAGAGAACTATCTTAAACATCAAATATTTCATATTTCCTTTTCTCAACTCAAAAATACATAGCATGCTATAAATATCAATGACATTTGAAAAAATCAAATATAAAAATCACAGTGATTGAGTTTCTGTAAATTATTGATCTTTCTTTTTTATACTATTGATTTTATGCGAACTTTTCGGAAGAAAAATCAATCTTTGATCAGAACCTATCAGTAGCTGTGGCAAATACATTCAGTAAGTGCTACCAACACAATTATTCTGATGCTCTTTCCATTCACTTCCATGTCATCTGCTACCTGCATCAATCTAAAATACTGTCATTTTATGAAACAATATTTGAATCTTACTTTCTCTATGTTCAGTACAATCACACACATGTATGTATATATATATAT
>NC_068988.1:77453419-77455601 GCF_001194135.2 Octopus bimaculoides
AGTGCCCCTGGACTGGCTTGTGCGGGTGGCACATAAAAGACACCATTTCGAGCGTGGCCGTTTTCGTGCGGGTGACACGTAAAAGCACCCACTACACTCTCTGAGTGGTTGGCGTTAGGAAGGGCATCCAGCTGTAGAAACTCTGCCAAATCAGACTGGAGCCTGGTGTTGCCATCCGGTTTCACCAGTCCTCAGTCAAATCGTCCAACCCATGCTAGCATGGAAAGCGGACGTTAAACGATGATGATGATGATGATGATGATGATGATGATGATATATATATACATCTATTATTCATTGTGTGCATTCGTGCATTCTACAACATCCACAGTAACAAGTGTGTAAGTCGTCTAAGAGTCCATCTATATATATATATATCTTAAAAATAAGATGGAGGTTAGGACAAAACAACAACAACAACAATAACAACGCAAACATATGAAACCAAAACAACAACAATAACAATAGTGACAATGATAACCACAACAACCCCCACACAAACAACTATAACAACAACAACAATTATAACAACAATAGCAATGATAACAACAACAACAATGACAATAACAGCAATAACTGTAACATCCCACACACAGACAACAATACCAACCACAACATCACGCACACTACCACCAACACCAGTATCACTCACAATTACAACAACCACAACAACGAACACAACACCAGCAGCAGCAGCACCACCACCAACAACAACAACAACAACAGCAATGACAAAGCCACAACTGTAACAACAACTACAATGATAGTGACACTGGTAGCACCCTACACTCTGTCTTCTATAACCCCAACAACAAATTATATGACATGACAAGGATCTACTCCACAGACTTACTCTTCAACAAAAGAGTGTGTGTCCCATCTTAGACTGCTAGTGAGACAGAGGTAAAGATTTCCTTAGCTAGAAATAGACTCCGACATATCTTAGACTGGTATAACAAAATCATTAAAAAACATAATGAGAGGGAGACCCATCAACTCAGTTCATCAGTTGCTGATGTCCTACAAAAACTGAAATGGTGAATTAAGAACAGGGAATTAGTGTGCTTCCCTGAAAACAAGTCTGGCAAACTGTTGATAGACAGCACACAAAACTATGTTCAGGCCATGCAACAACACATCAGTAGCATGAGAGAAGTTGCACCACAGGAAAAAACTTCTCAATGCACATATGGGAATGTGGTGCAACATACTCCAACCTAAGAAATGGACTGCACACATTTTCCAGGCATTCAACAACGATGTTCCTATGATATACAGGTTACATAACGACCATAAACCCTACATAAACCTTGTTATGGGGCCCCCAACCCAGCCAGTTTGCAGAGCAAATATCTCCAGCAATTATAGGCTATCCTACTTCCTCTCACAGGTGTTACGACCACACATTGAAATGTCCCCTGATGTCTGTGTGAGCACGGAGGATCTCCTCAGTAGAATCAGTAGTTGAAACCACTCCAATGACCTCGCAGGTTGTGTAGTGGGTAGTATGGATGTAATTTCACTCTACCCATCTATAGACATAGGTTTTGCTATGGAAAAATGCCTTGAGATTATCTGTAAGAGTGAAGTAGAGTTCTGCGAAGTCAACACGAAAGAACTGGGCCTCCTCCTTAAACTCAGCTATGACTGCAACTACCTAGACAATCATGACCATAGTAGATTCTGCCCCACCAGGTTACAGAAAGGAAGACCACTCACCATCAGCTTGGCAGTGAAGAGAAGCATCGCAGCGCACTGGAGTGGCTGGACCATACCTACCCAGGACCCTGAGAACAACTGTCAGATGAAAAGAATGATTGTACATGCAATAGGGGCTAGCATAAGAGCCACTATGAAGAACCCTATAGTAAAGTTTAACAGGAAACTATTAATGCAGGTTCAAGGTGCAGTCATTGGTGTTGGTGTGGCTGGAGATGTGGCTGGCTTCTTCATGACCTGGTGGGACAGAACACTTAAACAATCTTTAGCTGAACAATCCACAGCGGTTTTGCTTTACTGTAGGTATGTAGATGACATTAATATGCCAGCTAGGACAAACTCTAATAACTGTAATGTAGAAACCGGGAGGAGCATAATGGAGAACATCCAGCACGTAGCTAACTCCTTCCACCAAAGTATCTATCTATCTATCTATAAATATATATACATATATAAATATATA
>NC_068988.1:77455804-77457955 GCF_001194135.2 Octopus bimaculoides
CATTGCAGACATGAAGAAACACTTGAAACTCAAACAAAATGAAAAAACTTTAATGAGTGCGGGTTATTTCCCCTTAAGCATAGGGGAAAAAACCCTTATAGATTCAGAAAGGCCTAACGACCAAATGGGGAGAGCCAATTAAGTAGAGCTTGAAGTGGATACATTTAGAAAACAGTTCTCTATGGCTGTTTAATGCACCAGGCTTCTTAAACTCCTTAAGAATTTTGGTTCTCTCCATGATGCAGATCTTTCAACGGCCACTTCCATTAATATGCAGCCATGGGAAATCAATTTCCGCTTGACATCACACAGGATCCCTTGATCTTTAAGGTGACACACATGGTGGGCCTGGGATGGGACAAAGTGTCTTTTTGGGACTCTGAAGGATGACTGGTGGTTAAGAAAATGTTTCTTGAACGAAGTACTCGCCAAATCAATATATTTCTAAAGATGGGATGTGGCCCTATTTGCACTCCTGGTAACATATGGCATGAGGCTGGTCATCCCATCAGTGTCAAAGATAAATGTTTGGTCCTCATCTGAGGTGGCAGACTGGGAATGGCAGATACCTCCTTCAAGTCGTTGGTTCGGGATAGGTTATTATTTCCAGGTGCGGCATTTGTACTGGTCACTCTATCTGCATCTATGTTTTATTCATTATCAGTGGTGGTGACACCGGGATTTTCGGTGGTGCTCTCTGTGATGCTGGTCCTGGCTTGGTTATTATATCTGTTCATGGCAACTATATTGGCGGGAGACCTGTTTAATCTGCTAATGATATTGCTGTTCGATGTTACATTACTGTTATTACATTTATTAGGTCTAGGTATCACCGTAGCCTCATATATGACTCCTTTAGCCTCGCATTGGCCTCCTACTGGACAGTTATTATATACCCTGCAAGAGCAACCTGCCTTCTCCTTTCTATTGTGGGTACTTGATAAAATGTTTTTTATGTTAGGTGCACAACTAAAGGAGACTCTTTGATTGTGTATGTAAAATGTTTGTCTATTAATCTAAGGAAAATCTTTCCCACACAAGTCTTTGTGGGTGTGAAACCTATATAAAATTTTGTTGTAATAATTACTGCTCTATTTTTTACAGTGTACGTCTTTCTGATACATCCATTTTTTTTTATTAACTGACTATGTATACTATTGAACCAACTCAGCTGTAGGACGACTCAGGCTCACAGAGGGTCAAGCTGGCAGATTAAGGCTCACGCTACTGATCAACTGATCAACATAAAAAAGAGAATTCATAATGTCCATCCCAAGGTTCAATAGTATTTCTTTCAACACATGAATTCACATCGAGAATCTTGCAAATCAAATATGAATACAAACTATGACTATATATATATATATGTGTGTGTGTGTGTGTATATATACATATATACACATATGCATACACACACACACACACACACACACACACACACACACACACGCATACTTATGGGATCTTTTGTAGAAATACATAACTCCAGAGGAGAAGCACACTCTAAGATGTGGAGTAGGCCGATTCATGAGGCTACCCTGGGTTTCTTGCTCATAAGGTTTAGCCTTATGGCATATCTTCAGACCCCAAACACTGTTGGCCTGAGACCTCATTAGAATATAGAGGAGGAAAAGCCCCTTTTTTAAGGGTAGAACCCTAGGAAATTATCTCTCTTTGCCATTGTCCATCAATCTTAGGCTGCACTGTCATCTTGCACCAAAGCACCACAAAAGTAATTGATTGTCTCCCTTCGGCCTGGGCTTTTGGCTTCTGACTGTGGTGCTAGCTGCAGCAGCAATGGGCACAATGACATTTCCAATCATCTGTCCTCCTTCAGAGTCCCAGAAAGGAAATATGTGACATTGCTGGCCAGCCATATCTGGCAATTATGATACGAGGAGATTCCATACTCGATTGCATGGAAAATACTCAAGAACCCAGGCCCCTACATAAACGGGACAAAATGGTGTAAGCTATGCATTGCTGAGCACACGAGGATCCTTAAAGATTTACTCATGCCAGGTGACATCCTGAACTCCAGAATGGAGATTTTTGGGCCATGCCTGCATTTTAGAAAATTCCTGCTGGCCTTTTGGAATCTGCATGGCAGCACCACAGCCGGAAACCAATAGCCACTATAATCATATATAT
>NC_068988.1:77458016-77461370 GCF_001194135.2 Octopus bimaculoides
ATATATATATATATATATATATAAAACAAAACATTCAAAAGAGATGTTTCAAGAATTCAATTACTACTACCATCCACAACGGGTCATCTTCAGGACACTTGACCATTTAACATACTACTATCATAGCACTCCCGCATTCTTCTTCTTCTTCTTCTTCTTCCTCTTCTTCCTAAACCACTTTTTTCCTCTGCCCATATATAACACTCAACTGTGAGATTGCCATGCAATAGCTAACACTTAGGTATGAATATTTGGGTACACTACCAGCATCATATTGGATAGGTACTATCCCTTAGTTGGTTTTTCAACGTCTAACTCACACAGAAATATATATATAAATACAAAAGTTATGGAATGGAGTAGATAAAATCTGGGCTACATATGTTTCATAGCGGGTGAACCTCAGAAGTGGTAAATATCCAGGTGAGGTGTATACCGCAGGCTACTCTTCAGGTTTCATTTCATCAGGATATCCTTGGCCTGAAGAGTAGCCTGGATATTTACCACTTCTGAGGTTCCACTCACTATGAAACATATGTGGCCTGGATCTTAGCTACTCCATTCCTTAACTCTTGTATTCATATTCATACACCTAGCAACCCTCGTTGCCTACCATGAAATATAAAAAGAACTATTTTCAGTTAATCATACTTCAATACGAAAAAGTCCACAGCCTTCCATTTCAATGAGCCACTATTGTCCCTGAAAATTGTCTTTTTATATTTACTATGGATTGCTTGAAGCTAACTTTCCTTTTACACCACGATTCCTAGATCTTACATTTATATATATTACATATTTATTATATCATACCTTGATACTGTGTAGACTAAGATCCCCATTGACAGGCCACAGGTATTTATAGAATGTCAAACATTTTTGGTATGGAAATCAGTGACTCCTTCATAGAGTAACAACTGCATTTGTTGAGTATATAAACAGTTTGGCTGCTTCTTTCTCTGGAGACTGTCAGAATGACGTAGACACCTTTGATGAGAACCCAGTAAGGTTCGAAAATTGATTAAGGTTGTTATCATCTTTTTCAGTCCATGGAGAAATGCCTAAAATTTGCTTTGTTTATAATTATACCATATGTTACATCATCATCATCATCATCGTTTAACGTCCGCTTTCCATGCTAGCATGGGTTGGACGATTTGATTTGACTGAGGACTGGTGAAACCGGATGGCAACACCAGGCTCCAATCTAATTTGGCAGAGTTTCTACAGCTGGATGCCCTTCCTAACGCTAACCACTCAGAGTGTAGTGGGTGCTTTTTACGTGTCACCCACACGAAAACGGCCACGCTCGAAATGGTGTCTTTTACCATGATACTGTGTGGACTAAGATTCCCGTTGACAGGCTGCTGGTATTTATAGTGTTGAACACTTTCGGTATGCAAATTAGGGACTCTTTCATAGAATAACTGCTGCATTTATTGAGTATATAAACAGTTTGGCTACCTGTTTCCCTGTATACTGTTAGAATGATGTAGACTTGGCTAAAATTTGCCGTGTCTATGTGATTGTTGGGTATTGGTCACTGTGTGTGAGTAAGTTCTTGGAGGTTTACTGTGATGTATCTGTATACGTGGGTTTGATCTCTAAAAATAAGACAACAGAATCTATAAGAAACATTGCTCTTAATTTCTAGATAATTAACACCTATACTCATCAACACCTGTACATGAGTGCATTGTTTTCAGGATACCACAAATAGGAAAGCCAGTATTATTGCCAGCTATTTGACTGTGGGGAGGTAAACATGCTAGTGTTTACATGCTCATCTCTAGCATGTAAATCCAGCACTGTTCTCAAGTTAGTGTTTACATACTCAGGGTTGAGGACAAAAATTGATATGTTAGTAATGCATGGTGGTGTTGGTGGTTGTGATAATGAGAATATGAGAAAAACGATGATGATGGTACTGATGGTGGTGATGATGATGCAACAGTGGCAGCATGAGAAAGAAGATAGGGAGAAGAGGGTGAGACTGACAGTGACAATGCTGAAAGAGATAACAGTAAAACGATGAAGGAGATGGCAGAAATGATCATGAGGTAGAGTAGAGAGGAAAGGAGAATGTGTAGGAGAGAAAACAAGGGAAGAAGAGGAACAAGAGGCTGACAGTGAGGATGGTGTAAATTGTGTCAATGTCAGTGATATTGATGATGGTGCTGACCATGGTGTTGAAGGGAGGGCAAACAGCAAATGTTGGAAATAGATGTTGGCAGTGAAAGAAAGAAAGTAAAAAAGGAGGGGAGGAGGAGGAAGAGGAGAAGAAGAAAGATTGGGATGAATGAATGAGATGTATTGAGGAAAAAACAAATGAAGAAATTGAAAAAGGAAAGAGAATGTAAAAGAAATAAGAAAGGAATAAGGAGAGAAAGGTGAAAAGGGAGATAAGCAAAGAAATCAAGGCAAAACATGGTGGCAGTAGTGGTGATAGGATGTGGCAGTCACTTTGTTGAAGAGGAAGAAGAACTGTGTGGAGATGGGTGCAGATGGGTGTTAAGTTTTATGTGGCTTTTGTTGTTGCAGATGTTTGTGCCTTTGTTGTTGATACTGTTGTTGTTGTTCTATAAATGTCAGTTCAAATGGAAAAATCAGTTTGATGATAACAGAGAAGAACAATTGTTCTCTTGATTCTTCTTGCATCATTCTGAAAGATCAACAGAAATAGAAAAGCAGCTCCATTTGGCTCAGTTAAGATTGTTAGTTTGGCGTTTTCTTCTTTTTTTTTTTTTTGCTTTATTGTTCTTCTAGAAGGTTCTGTCCACTTGGCAACATGATGACAATCGTGAAATAAACAAATGGACTATTGCAGAATAAACATGCAGTAGAAGTTACTGAGGAAAACGCATCAATTCAGATTACATAGAGAATGGATGGTGGGTGGAGGGAATGTCTTGGCTATATTTAAAAAAAAAATTTTTATTCCCATTGCAAAAGACAAAAACATCCCAGTTGCTTCTTCTCTTTGCTTTATTTCTTTGTTATTCTTTTTCTTCTCTTTTATTTTGTCTTCCATCCTTTCTCATAGCACAACTCTCTCTGTCTCTCTCTCACTCTCTTTGTCTCTCTCTCTATATAAATTATATATATATATTATTGGTTTCAGCGAATAATAATAATGATAATATTAATAATACTGATAATAATAATGATGATGATGATGATGATGATAATAATGATGATAATAATAATAATAATGATAATGATAATAATAATAATAATAATAATAATAATAATAATAATAATAATAAATGATGCAATAGTTATATATATATTCTGTATATTTTTCTTGATAATGAAACACATTTCATGTCCTGGAAATAATTATGTAAGCATGTG
>NC_068988.1:77461380-77464158 GCF_001194135.2 Octopus bimaculoides
AAGCAACAATGTGAGGATGTAGTACAGGCAAAGTATTAAAAGACACTCAGGGAAGGAAAGAAAGATTGTTTTACATTTCGAGCCAAGCTCTTCTTCAGAAACAAGAGACAGAAGAAAGTCCAAGAGAAAAGGAAGATAGAGGGAAAAAATGGCCAACAATCCACAAATGGCACAAAAAATGGCCAACAATCCACATTTATGAGGCCACCGTGGACTCTATATCCACTAAGGACATAGTTTCCATGAAAAAATATGTGGGCCTCGCGGAGGGTAATTTCAAGGCCAGATTCAATAATCACACTTTGAGTTTCAGGTACTGGGACAAAAGGAAAGCGACCAAATTATCCAGTCGTATATGGTCTTTAAAAGATAAAGGTGTCAGTTACAACATCCATTGGAAGATCTTAGCCAAGTGTAAGTCTTACACCAGCAGCAGCAGAAGGTGTGGTCTATGTGATATGGAAAGATGGCTCATCTGGAAAGGCAGCTTAGACCCCGCCACATGTCTAAGTTCAAAGACTGAACTTTTCATATCATGTCCACATGTGGCCAAATATTTGCTACTTTTTTTTATCCCCCTGAGTTTACTGATACGACTTGCTTTTTATATTGTGTCTATGTATAAGCTTTTTATCTCTCTATACTTTTTTCCTTGATTTCTTATATATTTTTTTAATATTTTTACTGATAGGACTTGCTGATAGGACTGTACTGATAGGATTTGCTTTCTATATTGTGTCTTTGGATAATCTTTACATAATCATAGAGTTAATGTTTTGTATTTTATCCACACATATTTTTCTGTTTTCTCCCCTCCACCCTGTTATTTTCCTGTGCGTCTATAGACACGTACATGGAACCTCATGTGTGTGCTTGTGAATGTGTGCGCTTGTGAATGTGTGCGTGGGTGCAGGTACGTGCGCATATAGATGTATGTGCGTGCATGCGAAAATATGTGCATATTAGATGCATTTTAACCTTATAGCTTTCCCACATTTTCTTCTGTTTTTGCTTTTAGCCCTATAAAAAAAAATTTTTTTGCGTGCGTGTGTATGGGTGCGGAGTTTTGTGTGCATGTGAGTGTAGGTGTGTATGCGAGTATATATATGTATATGTACATATATGTATAGTTTTTGGTGAGTATGTGGGTGAGCATGTGTGTGTTTAAAGCGAGGGGGGTTTTAGTATATAAATATAGGCGAATGTATGGATTGGTGCGCTTACATGAACCTATAGACTTCTCTACTCCTTATTTTACCCCCTCCCCGTACTTAGTGATCTATAGCTCTTTTGTCTTAATGATGGTCAACCACATAGTAATTTCCCTTTGTTTAACAGTCATTTTTCACAGGAATTTTCAATGGTCAGATAACTGAAGAGATGTTGGTATGGACTCCCACCCCGGCATCCGAAACTCAGAGTTTTATCATGGCTACCAAATAAGTGTCACATATTTTTACAGCTATATATATATATCATTATATATATGTATGTATGTATTATTTAAAAGCAGCAGAAATATAACAAAAGCTGTTACTCAGAGTTTCACGTTCCCGTTCATCAGACAGTTTTGTTAAAAAAAACCCAGAAATAACGATATGATCAAAACTAGTTAAAGGATACACCTTTAAAAATGGATTTGTTTCATTGGTCCTTTCAATTAACAATCTTAAGCATGCAATGAACGAAATAAACAAAATAAATGAATTCAATATAAATTCATTCCATTATAAAAATCGAGGAAAACCTTAAATCGAAGAGAGGATTCAAAATACATATTGCAAATAATTATATACGAAATATAATTCAATTAATACATCAAAAATTAGAATTAAAATTAACATTTTCACGCTGCATATTTTACAACAGTATATAAGCATACTAAACCATCAATATACATATACACATCAAAATACACAGATGAATGTACACAGACTACATACATATACAGACATATATATATGTAAGATGTAAATATATACACAAATGCTGAGACCCCCTTCGGTCATGACTGATCATGAGATTGCACCTAGAAAGTTACCCTCCCAGGCACAAGTCCGGAGAAGGTTGTTTATGGAAGACCAGCAGTCACCCATGCATACCAGCCTCCCCTCTCCACACCACCAGTGTTATCCAAGGGAAAGACCGATACAGCTTGGCACCAGTGACATCACAACTCATTCCTACAGCTGAGTGAACTGGAGCAACGTGAAATGAAGTGTCTTGCTCAAGAACACAACATGCAGCTCAGTCCAGGATTCGAACTTACAACCTCACGATCGTAGGCTAGACGCTGTAACCACTGAGCCATGTGCCATCATACACAAATACACATATGCATATGTATACAAATGTACGCAATCATGCTCATATGCAAAAATCACTTGGTCTATACATATAGACGAGAAGTAAATTTTAAAATGCAGAGAGGGGAAGGAGAAAGAAAAGGAAGGATCTTAGATGCAACAGTTAGTGATAGAAAGAGTTGAGTGGGAGGAGGGGAGAGGAGCGCAACGTTTAAGGATTCTATACAAGTAATGAATAGGGAGAGAAAAATACTTTCTGTAAGGAAAGGAAAAGAAACAAAGAAAGATAGGTGACTGAATATGTGTAACGAACGTGCACAGAATAAAATTACGTATACATGTGTATACAAAAGTGTATATTAGCATTAATGCACATATAAGATCACATATATAAATATATGGAAATATGTACGTAAATACACATCCATACAAGTATAAGTGAATACATGCATACATATACATCTATGTATGT
>NC_068988.1:77464168-77467941 GCF_001194135.2 Octopus bimaculoides
GTGAATACATGCATACATATACATCTATGTATGTATGTGCACAAGTATAAACATACATGCTTACTTACACATATACATAGACGCATACATACGAATACATATGCATAGCAACAATACAAACATCCACATAAAACATGTCTGGGTCCTGACGTATATATTCAAACAACATTTAAAAAAAAAGTTGCTGAGTGCATAACAATAAAATTCGGTTAAAAGACATGCAAAATAGAACACCCTATATTGAATTATCTATAAATTAAACGATTAAAATGGATTTATAAAATACAATAAAATGTAATAAAATAATAAAATAAAAGTAGAATCTTAAACAAGAAAATAGTATTTGTATTTAATAGTTGAAGGTTTTTCTTGAGAAATATGTTGAAATATATACAATAATTTTGTGATGCGAAATAAATCATGTATTATAAGAAACAAATCCAACAGTGTGATTAAAAACTAGTCCAAGAATCAAAAAATATACACTATCTATATGGTATATTGCTAGCCGACATTTTTAATTTAGTTGCGTGTCTGCAGGAATTCAAGAGTTCGCGTCTTTGATTTAAAGAGTTACTGTCCTGGAATAAAATAAAATATTTTTCCAGCAAGCATAAATCACATTTGATGGGTCTTTTATGTGCACCATGCCTGTATGGTGCAGCTCTATCTAATATACTCCATGTCACATTGAAAGGTCGGGCTTCTTTTTCTTTTAATTCCCAGATATATTTTGCCAGGCTGGTCTTCGTCCTATTTTCAGGGTATCTGAAGGAATTTCTATGCAAATAAAATCGGATTTTGAAAGAATTTTCAGAAGCCCCTGTATAAGTTCTATATTCATGTGAGCCTTCTATCTGCACCTTCGCTCTATACACGATTCCTTTCTCCAGACATTTTCCTTCCAACGGCACTATGATTATTTGCAATTATCCTACTGTTGTGTTGGTTAATAAAAGAGGCGAAGTTTTTGCAGCAAGAATGGCTGATCTTAAGTGTTCTTCGATTAAATATTCTATAAAACTTATGGTTAGGTTGAAAATGTCTAGAGACTAATTTTAAGAATTCCCTACTTATATTTGTTTTTACGGCCATATTGAAAGCTGGGTTAAACCACAGAGCCCTCCTAGTCTTAGTTCTATGTGTAGCATTACTGCTAGCATTATGTTGGTTATACTGGATCTTCTCAGAGAATTCAATATTCCTTAATGCGCTATTGTAATAAGGTGCAGCATTTTGGAATGCTGCCTCATCTGAAGAAATTGATGATATTCATCTACCTACATTACTGACTAAGTTCCTAAGAATAACTGACGGATGATTGGATTCTTTGCTAATATAAAATAGCTTATCATTAGGCTTATGGTAAGGTTTGAATTTATCCGACTCTAAATCCAAATTTACATCTAAAAAATCTACACTTTCCAGGTTAGTATCTATCGTAACCCGTAAGTTCATCCTTTGGAAGAAAGCAACAACATCCTTCCTAAGCTTATCTAATTCATGGCCGTTTAAATTATGGGTGACTATAAGGCTGTCATTTCTATATAATCCTGCATCTATAAACGGGAATTCTAACTTTAGATTGTTTAGAATATAAGCTCCTATGAGCACACATAATTCAGCCCATACATTTGTATACATATGTATATG
Organism: Octopus bimaculoides; assembly: GCF_001194135.2. NCBI lineage: Eukaryota > Metazoa > Mollusca > Cephalopoda > Octopoda > Octopodidae > Octopus > Octopus bimaculoides. The sequence continues at coordinate 77,465,822 of NC_068988.1, forward strand.
TGTATTTGTGTGTATATTTACGTCTTACATATATATGTATGTAGTCTGTGTACATCCATCTGTGTATTTTGATGTATATATGTATATTGATGGTTTAGTATGCGAATATACAATTGTAAAATATTTATGTAATGCAGCGTGAAAATTTTAATTTTAATTTTTAATGTATTAATTGTATTATAATTCGTATATAATTATTTGCAATATATATTTTGAATCCGCTCTTTGATTTAAGGCTTTCTTCGATTTTTATAGTAGGATGAATTTATATTGAATTCATTTATTTTGTCTATTTTGTTCATTGCATACCTTAAGACCGTTAATTGAAAGGACTAATGAAACAAATCCACTTTTAAAGGCATATCCTTTAACTAGTTTTGATCATATCGTTATTTCTGTTCCATTTTAACAAAACTGTCTGATGAACGGGAACGTGAAACTCTGAGTAACAGCTTTTGTTATATTTCTGCTGCTTTTAAATAATGCATATTACTCTACCTCTGGTATTTGAGTACTCTTTTTTCCACCTTGTTTCACATTTATGTGCTTACTCTGGTATGTATGTATGTATGTATCTGTGCGTGTGCATGGACAGAGCCATGGATGTGTGGTTAAGAAGTTTAACTGCCCAACCACATAGCTTTGGTTTCAGTCTCACAGCATAGCTCCTTGGGCAAATGTCTTTTGTTACAGTCTCAGACAAACAAAAGTCTTATCAATTGATTTAGTTATCAGAAATTGAAAAACTCTGTTGTAGCCCTCTGACTCACTAAAACCTGTTGAACCATCCAGCTTGTGGAAAATGGGCATTAAATGATGACAACAACAACAGTAACAATGGTGATGATGCTGATGATCATATATAACCATCTCTGTATTATTTTCAATGGGTATGAATCATTGAAAGGTAATTTACTTCAGTATTCATCCAGAGATAGCATATCTTGGGTGTGCTGTGATTAAAAGCACAAGATATATGGGAGAGAGATGAAAATCATCCCAGTAGTGGCTAGTGAGAATGCCAGATGTATTTTGGTCTTGTTGAACCTTATCAATGACACCTACTTTCAACCAACTTCATGTTTAGGAGAGATTTATCACCACCAATATATAGGAAACCGTGGATAAAACAGTGGCTGTGAGTATGTGCCATTGATGAGACCTAATGAGACCGAAATACACCTGGTGTTGTCATTAGCTACTGCTAGGATGATTTTTGTCTACCTCTGATATATATTTTGTGTTTTATAAATATAGTATGTTAGATATATAAGTGATGAGCTTCTTTCAGTTTCTGTCTACTAAATCCACTCACAAGGCTTGGCCCAAGGCTATGTATATGTATGTGTGTGTGTGTGTGTGTGATTATTTTAATAAAAATCATAAAGCTTGTGAAATACAGCTACTCAGGATTTCATGGTCAAAATATTAATTTATTTCACCATTTATCAAGCTGTTAAAAGCAGCATGATGTTTTGTTAACTGCATTTGAAGCAGTTGATATTTGAATGAAAATGCACAGCTAGAAAAAGAAAGAGCGAAAAATACAGATGAGATAAGCAGCCCTACAACAAACATAACCAGTGTCTTACACATATAAAGTTTATGTAAATCAAACTGAAATGGTTTATGATGTGTCTGGTGGTCTATAGTTAATTTCTGCTTAGATGTAGTTTTTAAAATGTGGGCATAAAGAAAAAACCTCATTCCAAGAATTTACATGGTAATTGGAGGTTCTTGAGTTTTTAAAAGATAGTATTGCAAAGGAACATATCGGAGATTTTTTTTTACCTGTTAATAAAGGATTTGGTCTTGGAAAGAATTTTCTCTTTGTTGTTGTTGTTGCCATTTTTCTCCTTTGGTTTCCAGATAAATATTGCCTAAAAGTTGAAAAATGGTTGTTGCACCTGAGTCTATGTTTTTGAATTGTGACTCTGAGATTTATATTGCTGATTGTTCTAATTCATGAAGAAAAATCTGCATGACATTATATAAGTTAAAATATTTGTAAATACATTGAAATATGCTTTAACACTGAGGTTTGATTAATCGTCATAAAACCTTTTGAAAATACCACATAGTCATTTAGTCATTTATATTACACAGAACACATGATATAT
>NC_068988.1:77468143-77470829 GCF_001194135.2 Octopus bimaculoides
TTAAAACAAATTGTGACATTTCATATCTTCTTTATCATGTGTAAAACACGCATAACCAAAGAGAGTAGCTATTGTTAATGCAATTTTTAGCATCAATGTAAGGTGGTGAGCTGGAAAAATCATTACCGTGCCAAACAAAATGCACAACAGCATTTCTTCCAACTTTGCCTTTCATCCATTTGAGGTTGATAAATTAAGTACCAGTTGAATACTGGAGTTGATGTATTTGACTAGCCCCGACTCGCAAAATTTCAGACCTTGCACCTATAGGAGAAAGTAATATTAATGACAAAGTTAATTTTTCTCCAATATGGAAATATATTTTAGAATATGGGAAAACTGTTATATAGAAAATAAATAATTTTGTCAGTTGGTATTTAGAAATTCTTCAATAAATATCAATGCATATATATGCAAGAATTCATCAATTTCAAGCTTTTGTCAAAATTGTAAAATTTTGTAATTTGATGATATATTTCTCCAAGAGACCTGTAGGCATTTGTTAATATCATCATCCTTTAATCTCTCATCGTATCTAAACAGCAAAGTAGTAAGAGTCTTTGAATGTCTGAATGCATACATATGTTGCAAGCATCTTTTTTTAAAGGGATTATCAATAAACTTTATATAGTTTATATTAGCTCCATAAACTAATTACTTTACAAATAATTAATGGATAGTCACAATTTAATACTATAAACTGAACTACTATAGCATTATCAAAGATGATGAAAGATGATAGGCATCCAATTCTCATGTTGAGAGAAAGTTCATTTAAATGAGTTGGTTCAATTGTAAATCAAAACATTCTTAAAGTCACTGTTTTTTTAGGATTAGACTCACCTCCCCTCTATGATGAAAATACTAAACAAATATGAAATAGGACACCAAATTTTGTCTAGGGAGAATAAATCTAATTGAAAAGTCACTGGTACTTATTTTAGCAACCCTTTGTGTGTTGTTGTTGTAAGATTTTAGCCCTAGGTCAGCTTTGGTCAAACAGATGTATAATCAAAGCTATTCTAACAGTGACCATCCATTTTTCTCTGTGCACATGCAAACCCAGACCACAATATCCAACAAGGTCTTTTCTAAGAAAATGGGATGCAATATGAGGGTGGTGAATGATCACGTAGAGATTTCCTGAGCTTCATTAAGTGAAACACAGTGGTCATTGAATTCAGAATCAGGAGACAATAAACCATCTGCTACCTTGGTTCTGCCTAACTCTTTGGAACTAAGCTTTGAAACTAGTCATTTAAAAAATTGGTTTAGTTTGTTAAGAGAGGACCATGTATTCACAGATCCTCTGAAATTAGTGAGATTGATCAATTGATGTTCTTTGTGAACAGTGGTGAAAGTTGAACAGTTGTGAAAGTTGATGACTGTTGGAATGAGTTCTAAGAGTAATATTCGGGGCAGGAAGGCTTGAATGAACTGGTTAAGGTGAGGCTGAAAATACTGAAGCGTATACATAGAATATGAGTGATGACAAGAGGGCAGATGAGTGAGCCAGGTGTGTCCACATGGTGGTGACAAGTAGTGAGGAGTAGAAATTTATGAAATAGTGGTAAAAAAGTTGGGGTGTAAAGACAGCACAACTGAGAAAATGGAGCTGGTTGGTAAGTGACTTTATGTCAACATCTCCTTAAGGACCAAGAGTTGTCTTTTCTGCACACTGGTTCTGCCTGTCCTCTTCTACAGCGCTGAGACCTGGATCATCTTCAAACAAGACCTGAAAAAACTTGAGGTGTTCCAAGTGTGGTGTCTTCAGATCTTTGGTATCTCCCTACACTGCTGAATCTCAAGCAACAACATCTGAGAACAATGCAAGCAGCAACTGACCATTGAAGACCAAGTTCAGCAGTGCAGGCTACAGTGGTTTGGTTACATCTGTAGGATGAGCACTGGAAGACTAGCACATCAACTTTTGTGGTGGAAGCAACCCATACACTGGAGAATCCAGTGCAGTGCACGAAAGAAAACATATATGAAACAAATTAAAGAAAATCTGTAGTTGCAGCACCTTGACCTCATGCATTCTAAGGTCAGTACCATAGATCAGAAAGCATGGAATAATATGTCATCATCAGAGTTCATTATCAAGTGCCACACATAGCAGCATATTTGTTGAGAGGACAGCTTCCTTCTACAATCACTAGCTAGGGACCAATCCAACAGATGGGTGACCGTTTTATGTAGTATAATGTGTCTGTGTATGTAGCAGCAGCAGACATTCTATGCTACATTCTTAAATGCAGACAATAATGTTATATTATTTTATACAGCGCACATTCCTCTGCTACCACAAAACAATGAAACACTCCTACCTATACACGTTTTGTGCCATATATGATGGCAAGACTTTCAATTCAAAATAGAAACTACTTGTATTCTAGAAGCTGCTGTTGAAGTCACTCCACCTCGAGAATGGTATCCAAACTTTCAAGTATTGAGTGTAAAAATATCTGCTCTCTTTCTTTCTTTCTTTCACACACACACACGCACACACACATACAAACACACACACACACACACACACACACACACACACACACACACTCTTTCTCTCTGTTCAACTTTGCTGTGAACTGTAAATTAGCATACTGGTTTTCTATTTTCAGGCCCACCTGGCTGATGAGTCTATTGTTCATGGATGTGTGCTTATGAAAAAAAGGCAGTGATT
>NC_068988.1:77471284-77473840 GCF_001194135.2 Octopus bimaculoides
GAGAGACAATGCTTTTTCAGCTTTACCATTCTTAGTTTCGTTTTACAAAATAATAAGATGCCATCAGATAACTTGAAAGAACCAGTGAAGGAGGTTCCAAGTAGTCACTCAATCTTATCCTTATACCAGTCACAGATGTCTTTAATTTCAAATAAGGACCGTATCTTTTAAGAATAAATTTAGGAGAGCTTGCTTCACAAGTAATACAAAAGAATATAGCCAGGATGGATAGTTCTCCATTTAGTGTATCTAAGACATGTCTATTAAGGAAGAAATGATGACCAAAATTACCAACTAGCACAAGAACAGCAGCAGCAGTGGCAACAGCAGCAGCAGTGGCAACAGCAGCAGCAGCAGCAGTAGCAGTAGTAGTAGTAGTAGGAGGATGGGGTCATGGTGGTGGTGGCAGTCATAGAGGTAGTGTTTGTGGATATTGTAGCAGTAGCAGTAGTAGTAGTAGTAGTAGTAGTAGCTATAGTTGGATGTGGAGGTGATAGTGTTGAATGTAGTACTGGTGATAGTGGTAGTGGGGATGCTGGTTGTCATGGTGGTATTGATATTAGTAATAGTGGTTGAGGTGGTTATGGTGTTGGTAGTCATTGTGGTAGTAGAAGTAGTAGTAGTAGTAGTTGAAATAGTAGTAGTAAGTTCCATAGAAAGATGGGAATTAGAGCAGGCTAGAAGCTGTTGTCAGTGTTCTAGACAAAAGATGATTATATTAAGCCAAAGGAACAAGTTTTTGTGTATAAACATCTTATATAGAGATCTTTGTTACTTGACCAGTTGGCTTTGAACGCCGCATCTATTCATAGCTACTCAGTCTCTATTTGAAAAAATACTGACCTTAATGGATGAGTTCCTTTGCATGCTGCTTATTAGATTTTAATCACCCTATGGAGGGAGATTTTATCTACTTATTGTATGGAATATCTCATGCAGTTTTTATCAGTTCAGTTTATTACATATGTGAGATCTAATTGTGTGTGAGATTATAAGACATCATTGCATTTCACACAAACATCTACATGCAATCACACCCAGAGACAAATAAACACACACACATACACACAGAGACACATGCATATAAACATACGCAACCCTTCTAATATATATTTGTATTTATGGGAGCAGGGACAGTTGCTTTTAGACATTTTGTGCAGAAACCATCACTTGTATTCTAGTTTTATCTGTTCTATGGAGTTTTGTTTTGATATTCTGGTGTAAGTTCTTTGCTACTAGTCTAAAGCCGTGAAGATTCTAACTCCATCACCAATGTCTTTTCTCTTCCCTGATCTCATCTTCTGGATGAAGTGGGCTTGGTGAGGGTTGCTGCCTCTCTATAATTGACAGAACCAATGTAATAGATCAAAACACAACTACCAAAATCTGAATTTTTCACCATTTTGTACAAGTCTAAATGACATATAAATTTGATGTAAATTATGTCTTCATTCAAATATTTTTGTATACTTGTATACTACATGTTGTGTGTAGTCTGTGTATTTAGTTTAATATTATCCTGTGTAATGAGTAATGCTTCTATCTTTAATTATCTATTTTTATGGTGGACACTTTTATGTTCCTTACTAGTTTGATCTTGTGTTGTGAGGTACCTTTCAATATATGCTTACCCTTGCTGTAGCAACTTATCCAGCCCATGCTAGCATGAAGTGGGAGCATAAAAATAATGATGATGATGGTTTTATGATCTCACATTTCTGCTAAGATTTATCTTCTGTACATTTTACATCTGTTGGTCTTCCACTAATTCTAATATTCCCTACTGACTCTCCATGGCCCTTCTTTGCTAGAACTCATCAGCTATTCCTTTTATATTTTAATAGCACTACAGACCCTTCTTCTGCATAGACATACTGATACCTTTAAGATCCAAGTAGCCTTTCATCTCAACTGTATATCAGATGCAAGAGAACATGAAGAACATGACATATCCAAGTTCAACCAAATTATGTTAACTCATTTCACTCCCGCTCTGACACATCTTCCATATTCAAACTCCATTTCTCACAGCCACCTGAGTCTCACATATCTTACGCATATTCTTTACAGTCTACTGTTTTTGTTTCTTACTTTAGAAACTATACAGTCACCTTAACCACAGGTATGGTTGTGTGGTTTAGAAGTTTGTTTCACAAATATATGCTTTCAGGTTCAATCCCACTGCATGGTAGCTTGGGAAAGTGTCTTCTGCTATAGCTCTAAGCTAACCAAAGCCTTGTGAGTGATTTGGAAGACAGAAGCCTTTCATATATATATATATATATATATATGTGTGTGTGTGTATGTGTATATATATAGCAAACATTCCCTCAATACACACAAGAGAAAAAAGCTAGGTCAGTTCCTCCTCAACTTTTTGCGAACTCTTAAATATATTTCCTGGGTATATATATATACATATTTCACCAAATCCTTTTTGTTATAACAATGTTGTAAACTGTTTCAAACATATTCTTATTATTATTATCAAAGAATGTATATATGTATTTTGATACTTAAACTGTTTCTAACATTTTCTATTATTATCAAAGAATA
>NC_068988.1:77474039-77481344 GCF_001194135.2 Octopus bimaculoides
AAGTGCATTTTCAAACCTTCTTTCATATATATTTCCACTTGTACGGTATTCCACAACTTTACTTTATTTTATATATATATATATATATATATATATATATATATATACATACATACATACATATATCTTCATCTTATATATCATTTACTGTACATGGTATTTAAAATAGGTGTTACTAATAGTTCCTTGCCATAGAAGCACCGTAATAAGGCAGATTTATATAATGTGCCTTGGAGACACAAGGCACATTCTATAAATCTGCCTAATTACAGTGTCTCTATGGTAAGAAACTATTAATAGCTCTTATCTTAAATACTGTGTAGATTAAATAATATTCATCTCTCACTGAATGACGTATTTTTTTTGTTGATCTTACTTTAATGGAACTGTAAATTGTCTGTGTGTGTGTATATATATATATATATATATATACATATATATAGTTCACTGTTCCATTATAAATATATCCATGCATATATGTGTGCGTATGTATGTTATGCACATATTTTTATGCATGTATATTGTGTATGTATGTGTATCTTTGTCTTGACTTTACATGAGAGATGCAAATGAGTGTCACTGCCATACAAGGAGTGTCATATAGTTTGAATCTTTCATGGAAATATGTCTAACTAGAAGGAAAAAATTATCTTTCCTGGAAACAAACGAAAATTCAGGAAAGGAAGAATATTCAACTGTAAAAAATATGCCTCAATGAATTCTGTCCATGCATGCATGGGAAGGCAGACATTAAAACAATGACAACGGTGACAAAGAAGGAGAAGAAGCAAAAGAAGAAGCACCTCTACCTACCACTGCATTCACTTCCGTGATTAAATGGATCCCCTATTAGTTTTCTGCAAGCTATTTAAACAGTTCATGGACTTAATTTCATAGAGGATTCTATTGCTAACTACCCTTGTGAAGCTATGAACAATCTTATTGCACCTGTTGTCTACCTATTCCTTCCACTGAGCACAGACTGTTACATTCTTACAATTCCATATCAAGCAGCATTACTTCCAGAAGTTCTATTTCTTTATGAATTCATATCTTGCTTTTTACCATACTTACTTTCAGGTGTGTCAACTGTAGCTCACTCGTGTAACTTCAATATTGTGAATAAGAATGGTCAGTCTATAAAAGTTTCCAAGAACATTGATTTATTTGTTTCCCCCAAAACCAAAGTAGGAATAGTAAAGTTGACCCCTGTAGAAGTTTTATTCTCAAAACTAGAAAAAAAACACATCATAAATCCAAAAGAAAACAACAATATAGAAGAATTAATAAAGCTGTGTAGTTTGTCATTTGAATAAGAGCAAGTTGACAAGCCTCTGTCACTATCATCAATTAATCATCTGTTGCTGCAGGCAAGAAATATCTTTTGCTGTCAGTTAATGGAAACTGATCTGAAAATCTTTCTAAATCTCTTGGACATTGATGGAGGGAGATAGAAATGAAAAAAAGTATATATTTAGAAAATGTTTCAAGCTCACACAGATATATGAGCAACACTCATACACACATGCATACACATACATAAATACCCCCATACATGCACACTTACATAGTTGCATGCACATTCAGATATATACATTCACAAATGCATATTCTCACATGCACACATTCTTGCATGTAGGCACATGCATTCATGTATATATATACACATATATGCACATATGCATACATGTTCACAAACATGCACACACATACATACATGTTCACAAACATGCACACACATACATACATGTTCACAAACATGCACACACATACATACATACATGCTCACAAACATGCTCACAAACATGCACACACACACATAGAGAGCTAAAATAGAGTCACATATCAAATATATTTATTCATACACTTTTAATTTCTCTATTTTCCTATTTTTACTGTTTTTTTCCTGTTATTTTATTATTGTTTTTATGTATGTTCTTGCTGATTTACTTCTCTTTTGTATAATTGGTGATTTTGTAAGTTTTTGCTGTCAGTCAACTTTACAATACCTTTTTAGAATGTGTGCCATTATCTTCTTCTTCTTCTTCTTCTTCTTCTTCTTCTTCTTCTTCTTCTTCTTCTCCTTCTTCTTCTCCTTCTTCTTCTTCTTCTTCTCCTTCTTCTTCTCCTTCTTCTTCTTCTTCTTCTCCTTCTTCTACTTCTTCTCCTTCTTCTTCTTCTTCTTCTTCTTCTCCTTCTTCTTCTCCTTCTTCTTCTTCTTCTTCTTCTTCTCCTTCTTCTTCTCCTTCTTCTTCTTCTTCTTCTTCTTCTCCTTCTTCTACTTCTTCTTCTTCTTCTTCTTCTTCACCACGACCACCACCACTACGAAAACCACGACCACCACGACCACAACCACCACAACCACAACAACAACAACAACAGCCACCGCCGCCACCACCACCATCATTATTATATTTAATCTTTTTTTCCTGGGTTATCTATGTCACATTTGAACTCTTTCCTACAGTTTAGAGACGTAACATTTTCCTCAACACATGTTGCTCTATGTATTGCCACCAGGTGTGTAATTCCTATCATGTTTAGTATTTTGAGATTTACAACATTGCTTTCCTTGAGTTTGTGCCAAGTGCACCAATCATGATAGGTACCACACTCACTTTTGAGGCTTTATGGAAGCATTTCACTGCAAGTGCTAAGTCTTGGTACATCTTTTGACTTTCTCATTCTCTCTATAATCAATATTCTGGTCTGCAGGTATAGCTTTGTCAATGAAGATCCATTCTTTGTATTCCTTCTGTAGGAGAGTGATATCTGGTTGGTTATGTTACACTTTCTTCGTTGTGTAGATTGGCATATCCCACTTGAGTTTCACCTCATCAGTCTCTAGAACTGGCAAAGGATGGTGCTCATACCACTTGTTGGGACATTCTAACCCATACTTCTTGCACAACTCCCAGTGTATTTGCACTGCCACTTTGTCATGACATTTTTTGTACTCATTTTGGGCCAGTTTTGAATATCCTCTAATTACGTTTAACTGTCTCAAATGATTTTTTTTTTACGTAATCTACACGAAGGTGATACTGCTGTCTTGGCAATGCTATACTTGATTGAGTTGTTTTGTAAATCTTGTTTTTGAGCAGCAAGAATCAGTCTTTGTGTCTCCTTTTTTAAAAATCCATGTCTAAACCACCTCCAAAATTTATCAGCTTCATTTAGTGTTTGATGGAAAAAAACTCTCTGTGTACTTTCTCTTTCTAGTTGATGATCTTTTCTTCATTGGTCCTCATTTTGTACTCCTGAAGGGTCTCATTATTGTTACTGATCACCATCTCACTCAGTGCACTTTGTAGGATTCTGCTATCGCTAAGATAGGCATGCAGGGACTTGTTCTCCTTTGTAACACAATCCTCTATTCCAACAAATCTTCTTCCATCCTCCTTCCTAAGTACTTCCTATGTTACTTCTAGTATGAAGGCACCCATGCATGGCTGTTATCTTCTTAGTTTTTCTGTCCATGCTGAACCATTCCACAACTCCTGCACAGTAATGTACCCCATGTTTACAATCTAAGCATTGTTGCCTTTGGTCAGGTTTTCTCTACGTAATTTTTTCACTCTTCTGGTAAATCCAGTAGAAATCTTTTTCTTCATCTTGGTATCTATCATCTGAACTAATTGTAAAATACCAAGATACTTATAACCTTCTCCACTTACTTCTCTTATACAGTCATCATCTGAAAGTTGTACTCCACTGCTGTTTACTTTTCACCCTCTCATCAGTTGAAGAACAGTGCATTTATCTAGATCAAATGCCATTTGGATGTCATGTGAAAAAATTCATACAGCCTGAATAAGAGAGTCCAGTTGACCTCTGTTTTCTCTTTAAAGTTTCAAAAACCATTCACAAACAGAAGGTGGTCAATTGGTCTCATGTTCTTTTGCAGTATGTAACCAGTTCTAATTTTCTTCAAAACCAGGGTGAGCAGCAATTTACTAACAATAAACACCAGGGTGACTGACTATCTCCTTCAAATATTCTCCTCTTGATGCTGATTTGTTCAATTTCCCTTCCATCTGCTTTCAAAACTATCTTCCAGTTCTTCATACTGTTTCTGATTAAATATATCATACTTTTAACTGCCCCAACTGTCTTCAGGCTTTTTAGAATCCATGAATGAGGAACCGTATTGTATGCCTTCTCATAGCCAGTCCCAGCTGTTGATAAGCTTTTCAACCTTTTCCAACAGTTCTTCAAAATTACCTTATCCATTAGCAACTGATCCTTTGTTCCTCATGATACCTTCCTGCAGCAATCCATTTCTTTCAAGATGGTCCTACAATCTTTTTCCTATTATACCAGTTAGAAGCCTTTACAGTATAGGTAAACCAACAATCAGATGGTAGTTACTGGCCTTGGCACTCTTGGCTGGGTCTTTCTGGATCAACACAGTTCTTCCATTGACCATATACTCTCATACAATTCCTTCGTGTACACAGCCTTGCAGGAGCTTTATGTAGCTTAGGATGCAAATTCGTCAATCCCTTACCACATGACTTCAATAATGGCAATCTATTCCTTTCTAAAAGGAGCAGCACTTCCAGAATTCTGTTGCAGAAGATAGCTAGTTCTGGGCTAATTTCTAACAGGGACTCTCCAATACACTAGGGTCTTCTGTAATTTGTACATCACCTCCTTCCATGTTTAAGCTCTGTTGATTCTCTTGTTCAATGGATATTTCTTCTGGAACAGTAACTTGCTGCAGTTCTGTTCACACTGCTATTGTGATTTCCTCTATCCACTTCTTGATCTTAATTTGTCTGATCTGATCAGCCAGTCTTTTTTCCTTCTCATCCTTCAGCTCGTCATGCTTGTAGTATCTTTTTCCAGAGCTCTAGTAATCTTTTTCTGCAGCCTTGTTTCTTTGATTCATTCCTAATATAACATTCAAGCAACAATTTGTTGTTCTCTTTTGTCCATATTAATCTTCTTTGCTGCTGTGGATCAGCAGTAACTTGATTATGACTGGATTTGCACTACTGTTCCACAAGACACCATGTTGTTTTAGACATTTCTCTCATAAATGAGATGTGTGTTTTAAGATTACCACCAACCATTTGTTATATTGAGGCACCATCATTAGACAGGTTGTCAACCAAGACTTCTGAGAGGACTGCCTACCTCCATTGAAGCTGGTTATCCTGTGCTAGTTGCCACCTCCAGTATTCATCCTCGTGGCAAACAAAGAAACTCATACAGTCGGATGGCCATTTGCTCAAGTGAATTCGCCCACCCTTTAATAGGTTTTGTTTCTGTCTTTCAGGGTGTCCAACAAAAGCCACCCTCCTTTCCAGGCAAGCACTTGATAAGGTTGATGAGCCAACCTTGTAACAGATTGTATTGGATTACATGTTACCAGTAGCACTATCATCACTAAATGGACTAATGCTTTCATATGCAGTGCACTTAGAGGCCGATTAAAACATTGTTTCCTCTTCACATCAACAAGTAACTTTCTAATGATGATGAAAAAGAAGCAAGTATTTTGTTGCAAGGCTGGTTGTTGTAGGCCTTTCTTTATTGAGTCACCATTTTTGTAGAGCTGAGTTGTCACAAGAAAGATGGATGTTGTATCTTTGATAGTTGAATGTAAGATTAGGATGGCTGCATATATTACAACAAAAGTAAACTGATGAATATTTAACAACAGATTTTATTAAGAGAAGAATATGTATGCATACACATATAAATAATGAAATTCTCATTGGTTTCAAGAATAGTATGTAGGAATTGATTTAAGTGCATTTGCATGTTCATTTGCTATTTGGAAGGGGAAAGATGAAAGATATGAGTCTACAGCAAATTGTTAAGGTTTTTTTTTTTCATAATTTGTTGTATGAGAATGAAGATCTGTCCTGCTTCAATGCCAAAATCACTCTACTATGATTTAGGGACCAAACTGCTTAGCTAGGAGAAAGAAGGCACAGATCTCAAGAACATTGAAGATGTTGTACATGGCATAGCTTCGAACTGATTGATCAATTTTTAGGTTGTTCATGTGAAACTTGTATGATCTAATTGTTGCTTACTCATGATCATGCACTGATAATATTATGGTTGTGGTTCAAACTCCCACAGTTTTAATCTGTTTTGTTATTACTATTATTATTATTATTGTTGTTGTTGTTGTTGTTGTTGTTGTTGTTGTTGTTGTTGTTATCATCATCATTATTATTGTTGTTGTTGTTGTTGTTGAGTAAGATAGCAGAAAGGAGATGCTGGGTTACAAATATACAAAGTTCAATATATCTATCATGATTACTCATCTGTTAAGGGTACACCAGGCACATGCATCACAACCATATATGCATGACATGGTGATCTCATTTTAAGATAAACTGCACATGACCTTGTAGATGGAATTCAATTGGAATTTTTTTCAGGCTGAGTAGCCCATTCCACTCAAAAGTCTCTGAATAAGGTTTGTTTAAGGATGATGAATGAAACATCCATGTTTCCAGAGGTGAATTATTCAAACTCCAAAGAATTCTTCTCAACACATGGCTATGATGCTTCCCCACTTGCTTGTGATCAGCGAGGCATATATCATCAGCCACTAAGGGACATGCTCAACTGGTTAAGGTGAAACAACTGACAAACAAATTTGTGGTATTGAGCAGAATATTTGCTGTAGCCCATCTTTTATACCAAGACAAAACAATACACATGATAACACTTCCAATCAATTAAAATCAGAAGCCATGAGAGCCACTGCCCAGTATTATTATTATTATTATTATTATTATTATTATTATTATTATTATTATTATTAATGTAATCATTACAAAATTCTTAGTGCACCAAACATACATGATAACACTTCCAATCAGTTAAGATCAGAAGCCATGAGAGCCATTGTCTGGCACTGCATTAAGGTATTTTATTATTATTATAAAAGAAATCATCATCATCATCATCATCATTATTACCTCTGCCTAAGTGAAGGCAGAGGTATTGTTTGCAGTCATGTTTGTTTGTTTGTCCGTGGACAAAATATCTCAAGAACTGCTGGATGGATATGGACGAAACTTTCAGGCACAGACTGATTAGATTTTGGGATCAAGCTGGTACTGGACAAGGATTCTGGATTATTTTCCTGGTTTCTTTACTTAATTTTTGAGAGTGGTGGGGTTCACTTTTAGTATTCTCATTTGTATGATGCTCCCCAATACTTCTGCTCATGATCAGAGATGCACATATCGTCAGCCACTAAAGGAGATGCTCAACTGGTTAAGGTCAAACAACTGACAAGCAAATCTGTGGTATTAAGCAGAATATTTGCTA
>NC_068988.1:77481354-77481774 GCF_001194135.2 Octopus bimaculoides
TATCGTCAGCCACTAAAGGAGATGCTCAACTGGTTAAGGTCAAACAACTGACAAGCAAATCTGTGGTATTAAGCAGAATATTTGCTATAGCCCATCTTTTATACCAGGACAAAACAATGTACATGATAATTCTTCCAATCAGTTAAGATAAGAAGCCATGAAAACCACTGTCTGGTACTGCATCAGGGTATTTATTATTATTATTATTATTATTATTATTATTATTTTATGTTTGACTTTTGTTTTGCATTTGTACAAGTTGGATCCAAGTCTCACCCAGAGACCTCAAGAGACAACAAGTTAGAAGTTCATGTAGGTGTTATGCCTAGGGTACCATATATTTGGATTTGTACAGTTTTGTTCTAGTGAATGTTTAAGAAACCATAAGAAAATTATGTTTTTGTTTTAAAATTTTGAGAT
>NC_068988.1:77483547-77488865 GCF_001194135.2 Octopus bimaculoides
TCTAGGTCTGTAGATATTCTATCAATCCAAGGGGCCTTTTCATTGTGTGCTTTATCTTCTGCCCAGATTGTATTCCAAAATTCTTGCACTTCTTCTTTTGATGGGACAGACTTTATTGTTACTGGTGTTTTCCCTATCTTCCTGTAGAAATTTTTGGGGTTATTTTTGAACATGTTATTATCTCTGAAGAATCTAACACGCTTTTCATACCTTGCTATACGCGCAGCTTTTAGCACATACCTTTTGCTTCATGGTTTCTATGGTGGTATCAATGTCAACTATGGTTTTCACATTATATTTTTTCTTTAGTGTTTGGGTCTTTGTAGGTTTGATACTCTTATCAAATTTAAGGTTTTTCAAACATTCTATGTCAGATCTAAGTAGCTTAATTTGGTGTTGAATGCGCTCTTGCCAAGAAGGCTTTTTGTGGGAGTGTTGTCGTTTTCTAATCTTTTCACCACATAGAACCGTTGAGAATTTTGCAGATGCATAGTATAGGTGGTTGAGATCTGTAATATCAACATCATTAGCTGAAATTATATCCTTAAGTGCAAGGCGGATTTTACCAATTATTTTCAGGTTTTGGTTAGAATTGCGAATTTTGGGGAGAGTGTCGCGTTCATCCATACTGGTTTCTTTAATTTTCAGCCATTCAATCATGATTTGATATTTTAGATCATATAGTTCTGTTGCGTCGATTTCTGTATGACTTTCTTCATCTATTTGATTTTCACCTGCCTTAGTGTTTATGGTTGGTTCAGAGAGTATTTCACTTTGCCTATCAGTTACCTTAACTCTTTCAATCATTACTGTATTTTCATCAGCTTTGGGCTGGTTTATAATTATTTCCTCTGTAGTATCTTCTTTAGCTGCAGTTTCATTCTTTTTATCCCTTACTGCTTGTTTAATTTGGTCAATCTCTACTTCAGTTAGTAATTTCTTTTTCATAATGTTTCTTCTGACGTTGGCAAGTTTGTTACTGTCTATGTAGGGTCTTACTTCAGGGTGTTTCTGTCTCCAATTAGATTTATCTGCAGGGAAATATATGGCATGGTAGAAGGCTGGAAGAACTTCTTTATTATCTTCCCTAGACCATTTTTCATTCTTTTTCTTCTTTCTTCCTTTTTTCTTTTTTCTTTCTTCTTCTTCTTCTTCTTCTTCTTCTTCTTCTTCTTATTATTATCATTATTATTATTATTATTATTATCATTATTATTATTATTATTATCATTATTATTATTATTATTATCATTATTATTATTACTATTATTATCGTGGTCGTTGTCGTCATCGTCGTTGTCATCATCATCATCATCATTATTATTAATGTGTCAAGCTCATACAATCGTTACAATGTTGGACAAAATGCCTAGCAATATTTCTTCTGATTCTTTACATTTTGAATTAAAATCCTGCAGAGGTCAACTTTGCCTTTTATCTTTCCAGGGTTAATGAAATAAAGTATCAACCAAGGTACTGGGGTTGATGATGTCAACTAAATCTATCCCCTCAAAGGTTAACTGAGAAAATAGTTTTTGTGTGGAAGGTGTACAAGTACAATAAACACCAAAAATGTACAGAAATAGACTGTCAAATACCACTGGGTTAAGCTAGAGGTAGTCGATAGCTTCTGTTATCTGGGTGAACATGTCAGTAGCAGAGGCTGATGCTCCAAGAGTATAGCTGCAAAAATAAGAATAGGCTGGGCAAAGTTCAGAGAGCTCCTTCTCCTGTTGGCAACAAAGGGCCTCTCCCTCAGAGTGAAAGGTAGACTCTTTGATGCCTGTGGGTGAACTGTTATGCTACATAGCAGTGAAACATGGGCCGTGTAAGGTTAAAAGATTCGAAGCTAGTATGCTTCATTGGATGTGCAATGTCAGTGTGCATGTACAACAGAGTATAAGCATCTTGAGAGAAAAGTTGAGCACAAGAGGCATCAGCTGTGGTGTGCAATAAACTGTACTGGTATGGTTACGTGATGTTTATGGATGAGGATAGCTGTGTAAAGAAGTGCTGATCTCTAAATCTAGAGAGAACCTGTGGAAGAGGTTGACCCAGGAAGACATGAGATGAGGTGGTGAAGCATGATCTTTGAACTCTGAGTCTCACGGAGGCAATGACAAATGACAGGGAACTTTGGTGATATGTCATGCTTGAGAAGACACTTGAAGCCAAGTGAAATCGTAGTCGTGGCCAATGCTGGTGTCATGTAACTAACACCTGTGGTGGTGGCATGTAAAAAGCTTTTTTCAAGCATTGGACCTCATGGAGGTAATGTGGTTGATGCTGGAGTTACATAACTAGCACCTGTATTGGTGTTGTCTAAGTAGTACCTGCGCTGGTGGCATGTAAATAACACCTTTTGAGTGTTGGGCTTCGTGGAGGCAGTGGCAAATGACCGAAACCTTCAGCAATATGCCATGCTTGAGTAGAAGACCTGTCAAGCCAAGTGTAATCATAGTTGTGGCAGACTGGTGTCATGCAACTGGCACCCGTGCCGGTGACACATAAAAGCATCTATTACACTCTTAGAGTGGTTGGTGTTGGGAAGGGTATCCAGCTGTAGAAGCCATGCCAAATCAGATTGGACTCTGGTGCTGCCCCTCAGCTTAATGACTCTGGTCAACAGATGTTAAATGATGATGACAATGATTATTATTAGATAATATATCAATATACTATAGCAAAGTGGGTGATGTTGTCACCTGGTTAGTTGATTTGAAAAGTAAAAAGAGAGAAAGAAGCATGTTAGTGGTGAGAGCTAGAAGAAATGGAATGCTATTATGTTATGTGGTTTAAATTGTTAGGTGCCAGATGTAGAGAGAAATAGAACATGTTTAGCACAGGCAGATGTAGTATAGTTGAAAGAAGAGGCATTGAAAGAGAGAGAGTTAGAGAGAGTGTGTGTGTGTGCGTATGCGTGTGTGTGTGTGTGTGTGCGTGTGTGCGTGTGTGCGTGTGTGCATGTGTGTGTGTTGACTGAAGGAAATGTGGAAGTGCAAAATGCTACCACAGCCAATCAAATGCTTCATAAAAAGATTTAATTCCATCTTACAATTTTCATAATAACAATGGAATTTCCATTGCCATTGCTAAACATTCTGAGTTCAAATCCTGCTGAGGTCGACTTTGCTTTTATTTCTTCCAGGGTTGATAAAATAAGAACCAGATGAACACTGAGGTTGATGTAATCCACTTCCCCTCCTTCGAAGCTGCTGGCCTTGTGCCAAAATTAGAAACCATTATTATTATTATTAGTAGTAGTAGTAAGGTGACAAGCTGACAGAATTATCAGGTTATCCCATAAGTTCTGTCCGATTTCACCTTTTTTAAAATTGAATGAAATTTAATAGTATCTTAGAATGTCTAATGGAATTAAAAATTATTTATATGCATTTGTGTACATTTAAACTAATTAAATATTATTTTACAGAATAACAGAATTAAAATTTCTTTGATTAAAACCTTTTCTCACATGAAAGTATCCAAAGAGCATTTAAGGCACATAATGCTTTATGAGTACAAAAAAGGAAACTCTGCAGCCGAAGCGACATGAAACATACACTAAGTTTATGGGAAAGAATGCTTGAATGGAAGAACTTGCAGAAGATGGTTTGCAAAATTCAGAAGTGGAGATTTCAGCCTTGAAGATGAAGATCAAACAGGACGTCCAGTTGAAGAATTGGCAAAAAAGCTTAGTTCAAACTATATAACTGTTCATCGTCATCTTCAACAACTTGGAAAATGGGTTCCTCATGAATTGTCCGAAAGCCACCACTAATCCCGAGTTGACGTCTGCCCTTCTCTCCATTCTAGCGAACTCATTTCACCCTTTTTGGATAGACTTGTGACTGGTGACGAAAAATGGATCTTCTATTGAGATGTTAAATGTCGTAAACAGTGGCTTGGTAAAAGGGAAAAAAACTCAACCACAACCGAGAAGGGAACTTCATGGAAAAAAGTTTCTTCTCTTTATCTGATGGGATTGCAAAGGAAATTCACTTTGAATTGTTATCACCTAATGCAACAATCAATGCTCAAGTCTACTGTCAGCAATTAGGGCATTTAAACCAAGCTTTGAAGAAAAAAAGACCCGTTTTAGTGAATCGAAAAGGAGTGATGTTTCATCAGGACAATGTGGGACCCCACACTGTAAAGATCACATAACAGAAGATCGAAGAGCTTGGTTGGGAAAAAATTCCTCATCCACCTTATTCTCCCAACCTTGCTCCTTCAAATACCATTTGTTCCGAAGTTTACAGAATCATTTGGGGGACATAACTTTCGCAAGCCAGGAGGTGGTCGAAACTGACATTTCAGAGTTCTTCACTTTGAAACCAAAAGTTTTACGTTGATGATTAAATTTCAATTAAATATAACATTTGATCACTTGTTTTCTTTATTAAAAATTGAGACAGAACTTATGGGATGACCTGATATTAACATGCTGGACAAGATGGATGAGCGGCATTTCTTCCGGTGCTTTACATCCTGAGTTCAAATCTTGCTAAGGGAAACTCAGAGTCGATAAAGTAAAATATTAGTCAAATATTGGCATCAGTGAGAGAGAGGGAGAGAGAGAGAGAGAGAGAGAGAGAGAGAGAGAGAGAGAGAGAGAGAGAGAGAGAGAGAGAGAGAGAGAGAGAGAGAGAGAGAGAGAGAGAGAGAGTGCTTTACTGAATATATAGTGTTACTTCTTGTGAGAACTTCAGTTGTTTCCTCCTGTAGACTTCCAGTTCTCACTCTTTTGCTTTTGCAAGTGGCTTGAAGAGGGCCTAGCAACTGGTGTGTTCTTGCCAGGTGTGAGAAAGAAAACTACAACACTGAAGTATTCATCTTAGGAGAGCTTCTCCTTTAAATGTAGTGCTAAAAATCACGGAAGCATCGCTATCAGAGGTAAAAGAACCACCAGTGGTGGTGGAATTACTAAATCTGTGATTTTTGTGTATTTGCTTGTCATCAATTCATAATATTTGCTATCACTGCAAGCTTAGATAAATTTTGTCTTTACTGATATAGAAAAGCAGTACTTAATGAGTCACTGGTGTCACAAATAGCTGGTGGGATGGCTAAAACTGTGTTATTAGTGATGGAAACTGTATTAGATCAGAATAACATTCTGTATATCTTACTAAATGTGAATATACTGTAAGAAAGTTGAATGCTTTTCGTCTGCTACTGATACTTTTGTTCCTTTTAGCAATATGCAGTATTAATCTTTTCCAAGATTAATACTGCAGGGTTGTGGTCTTCTTACAGTGTATCCATGTTAAGTAAGATATACGGAATTATATATATATATATATATATATATATAT
>NC_068988.1:77489345-77494027 GCF_001194135.2 Octopus bimaculoides
ATATATATATATATATATATATATATATATATAAACAAAAAAAAAATGAAGATGTATTGTCAATGATTTATTTAACTTATGTAACATGCAGCTACTAGCTATCATTGAACTAAGAAAATTTGATAAGCATGCCTCTCCTTTCCTATAACACAGACACTGATCAATAAAGGAGGAGTCAGTCAGCTTGAGTTTACTAATATAAACTCTCCTACATTATTTCAGTGTATACTAAACTTAACAAAAGCATTCTAGCTTCAAAGATGATAGAAGGGATCTTAATTCTTCTTTTTCTATGGCATTTCAGCTGATCTAATGAAGGGCTGTTTAAATATGCAAAGCTTGAGTCATGCCAGGTTATTCAAAACGTGTATAAGCTAAAAATATTGTTGATAATGCAGCTTCATTCTTTTCGTTTTTTCTGGTATATTTTCTGACTAATACTTTGAATTTGACTGGTGTTTGCCATTAGATTAACAAATTGTACCTGTCAGAGGAAAAGAATAAAAACTATTAGGATTACCAGGTAATAATTAGACAATTTAGTCAACCTTGTATAGAGTGCTTAAAAAGGTATTTGCCTGGATTTATTTAATCTTTATTTTCATTCATATATAGAGATGTACGTGTGTGTATTTGTGTGTGTGTGTATTTGTGCGTGTGTGTGTGTGTGTGTGCATGCACACATTGGCTCCCAACAATAAGAATGACTCAGAATGTGATGACCTACCCAGCATTAAAAGTAGATGTAAAATGATAAGGACGAAGATCTATCTGTCTATACACACACGCATGCACGCACACACACACACACACATACACACACACATGCACACACACACGCACGCACGCACGCACGCACACACACACACACACCAACAAAACTGTCCATTCTTTTGTGTAAAGAAAAAAGATAAAAGATGAATTTATTGTGCTGCTAGTCTTAAGAGAAAATGCTGTGTGTATGAAAGTCACTGTGTGGGGCTGTCCTGGGAGACAACTGTTCACATGGTCTAGGTAATGGTAGTGGTGAGTTCTAGTGATGGTGGTGATAGTTGTTGTAATGGTAATGATCGTGGTAGTATTGATTGTGATGGTAGTAGTAGTGGTGGTGGTGGTAGTAATTGTGAAGGTAGTCATGATGGTGGTGGTAATGGTGTTGCTGCAGACTGTGGCAGTAGTTAGAGTAGAATAAAATATGACTGAAAATTAAAGGTTATGAGTGACTCCAGCAAAATTCCTCAATACGACCCCCTGCTGAGATATTTCCTCTGTTATGTCACCCTATTCACATTCTTATTTATTATACTAACCATTATATTTAACTACTATGCTTAACAAATTATGCAACGTCTCAGGAATTCCCTCTGATTGTTAGCTTGTCATCATGTACATACTGTAGTGACCATCGACTGACTACAAGGTGCCACCAGATGGAGCAAACGTGAATATTTAGATTTTGTTTCACTGATTTACTGTGGCATGTATCGGATCCACACAGCTAAACACCACCAACAACAAAGAAATCACTATGTTGTTTTAGACTTGCTAGTCATAACCAAATCTTTCTGATATTGCATCATAACTTCTTAAAAGAAGACTTACACATTGTATGATGTTGTCCTAGTTACACTCTCAGACAAGATGATCACTGAGAGAATATTTTCCATCACAGAGTTTGTTCAATTCACAGCTGACAGATGGATTCATACATCAGCAACAATAACAAGTAACAACACTCTCAAACTGAAGAATGTCTTTCTGTGTGTCTGTCTGTCTGTCTGTCCATCTGTCTCTCTCACTCTCTCTTTTTATCCATGTCCACACACACACGCTATTATCTTTTACTTTTTCTTCATTTACAGCCAACCCCTCTCTCTTTTTCTCTGCATTCTATTGTCTGTCAGCCTCTGTCTTGTCCTCCACTAACTATCACTCTTCCCCCTCCTACTTTTCATTCCCACTCTTTATCCATTCTCTTCACTACTTTCTTCATGAACTGTAATTAATTATTGTCTCTTACATGTTCAAACATGTCCCCCTACATAGACGTGCGCACACACACACACACACACACACACACACATTTATACACACATCTACACATGTGCACTAACACATCAACACCTTTTATATTAACCTGTCTTTCCACTCGAAACCAGGTCACTTACAACATATACACACACACACGCGCATGCACACACACACACACACACACACACACATTAACTTGTCTTTTCATTTGAATCATCTCAATTCATACTTATTGTGGGGTTAAGAAAGTAATTTCATGACTTGTTTTCAAGTTCAATACCACTTCAAAGCACTTTGGGCCCAACCAAACACTTGTGTGTGAAATTTTGGAGACGAGATAAATTGTTTGGAAGCCCATCAGAATGATAGCTCCCTGTTCTGAGATGGTAGACTGAATGTCCCTTGATTTATTACCGTCACCTGGTCATTGAGTAGCTTTTGTGGTGGTTACTCAGTCACAGGATAACCTGCTCCTTCCTTTCAAGTAATATTACAGATATAAAAACTGTCCTTTCTTTCTGTGATTTAAAAAAAAACATATTTGCAGACTTATGGTTCTCAAGAGGGGGCAGAAGAAGGAAAAGAAGAAGAAGAAGAAGAAGAAGAAGAAGAAGAAGAAGAAGAAGAAGAAGAAGAAGAAGAAGAAGATAGATAAGGAGTAGACTGCTCTAGTTTTCAGTAACCCCATTCTCGTTAGAGTTTAGACCAATGTAGATCTGTAGAGTTGGAAGACACACCAGCTATGACTATTTCATCTGCTTAATTATCCAAGATGACAATGTGGCTTGAGGTTGATTTGGAAGCTATCACAACAGATGAAGCATTGCATTGAAACACTTAGTTCTGGGTTCAGTTTCACTGTATAACATCTTTGACAAGTGTCTCCCATAAAAGTGTGTACTGGTATTTTACATGCCACCAGCATGAGAGCCAGTCATGCAGACCTGGTATCAACCATGTTTGGATGGTGCTGTTTACATGCCACTGGCATGAGAGCCAGTCAGGGGGCACTGGCTACAGCTATGATATTGGTTTTACTTGATTCAACAGCTCTTCTCAAGCATATCATATTGTCCAATGCATCAAGGGTACTCTTAACTGGGCCAGAGATGTGTGGCTGCGATCTCACTTTAGTTCTGGGTCTTCTCAATCACAGCATATCTCCAAATGTCTCGGTCTCCTGTCATTGCCTCTATGAGGCCCAATATTTGAATGTCATGCTTCACCAGCTCATTCCATGTCTTCCTAGGTCTACCTTTTCCACAAGTTCCTTCCACAGTTAGGGAGTGGCACTTCCTCACATTGCTGTCCTCGTTCATATGGAACACATGACCATACCAGCGCAATTGTCTCTCTTGTGCACCATTTACATACATATATACATATATATATACATATAAATCTATATTTATATATACATGTTTAAATATATACATATATACATATACATCTATACATATATCTCTGTGCATATACATCTATATATAAATATATATATACATATATATGTGCAGATGTATATACACATATATACATACATACATATTATATATATATATTTATGCATACGTATATATATCACATATATACATGCATATACATATATATATATATATGTGATATAATAGAGTCAGTATTAATAGTGAAAGTATTAAACTAAAAGTATTATCTCACATTACAATAGAGATGTTATTCTTTCACTTTTGATATGTAATACTGAAATAGTTTAAGAGATAAGAGATTGCTCTGTGAGGCTCAATACTCAAAAGGTGCAGTTTTCATGCTACTAGCACAGGTGTTAGTTGAGCAACACCAACACAGGTGCTAGTTACATGACACCAGCATCAGCCACATTGCCTTCATGAGGCTCAATGCTCAAAAGGTGCTTTTTATATGCCACTAGCATGGGTCCCAGTTATGTGACACTGGCATTGGCCTTGACTATGATTTCACTTAGCTTGACGGTCTTCCCAAGCATGGCATATCACCAAAGATCTGAAGTCAATAGTCATTGCCTCTATGAAACCCAATGTTCAAAGATCATGCTTCACTATCTCATCTCATGTCTTCCTGAGTCTTCCCCTTCTACAGGTTCCCTCCACAGTAGGGATCAACACTTCTTTACCCAGCTGTTCCATTCATATGCATCACATGATCATACTAGTGCAGTGCAGTCTCTCTTGTGCACCACATCTGATGCTTATGATGACTAACTTTTCTCTCAAGATGCTAACACTCTGTCGTACATGCACACTGATTCTGCACATCCAGCAAAGCATGCTAGGTTTGTTTCAATCAAGCCTACGTATGTTTTTGGCAGTTACAGCCCATGTTTCACTGCCGTGTAGCATAGCTGTTCACACACAAGCATCATACAGTCTGCTTTTCACCCTGAAGGAAAGGTCCTTTGTTGCCAACAGAGGTCGGTGATCTCTGAACTTTGCCCAGCCTATTCTTATCCTCACTGCTATGTTCTCAGAATATCCACCTCTGCTACTGACTTGGTCACCTAGATAACAGAAGCTATCAACTACCTCAAGCTTACCCTCCTGGCATTTCATGGGGGTCTATTTTCTGTACATTTTTAGTGTTTATGGTGCTTGTGCACCTCCATGCACAAAAACTATATATCTATATATCTATACATATAT
>NC_068988.1:77494431-77502914 GCF_001194135.2 Octopus bimaculoides
TATATATATATATATATATATATATATATTAATATCAAACAATGAAAATGAGTGCTCAACACTCCATTGGTGGATTAAAATTTTTGTTTATGGGTTATCAACCCTTTCATATGGAACATATTTTCCAAAATGGAGACAAACACCAATGTTCCATGTGACAGGTTTGATAATTGTTGAGAGACTTCCCTTAATACGAAACTAATGACAGCCTTAACCCACATATATGTGTGTGTGTGTGTGTGTGTGTGTGTGTGTGTGTGTGTTACTGTTTCCTTGCCATGACATTGTGTAATAGTTGAAACTTAGTATCACCATCATGCAAGTGGTATCCTTTGTTTCCAGGATTCTCTAAAAACATGTGTGCTCATAGGGAAATATTACTTTACTTGAAAGCAGGCAAGGGTTGGTAGTTGGTGACAAGAAGGTCAGCCATCCATAGAAAGTCCACCTCCACAAATTTTGTCCCATTCATGCAAGTGTAGGGAATCAGGAAGCCCTAGTTTGTTGTCATGTATTAGAATGGTTGTGCTAGGGTAATGTCAGCTAATTAGAGCTTGCCTCATATTAATACACACAGCAGGCATCCGTCCAGTGGTAATCATGTCTTTGGTTAGTTAGCAGCAGACTTCAACATGAGTATCATCTATTTTTAACAGTCAGTGGAAATACATGGGACAACTAACATGACTTTTCTTCCATCATGGAACAGATACCTGCTTTTCACACCAACTTAGCGCTGCAAACTACTGGATTACATTACGCTTGTCGTGCTGACCACATCCTTGAACATCTTATATGCTTTTTGTTTTTTTGTTAACTTCGTCTTGCAATCTCCCTTACCATCTGTCCATTCCAACTCAACGCTATCTATACTGAGTGGCTCATTCTTGTCAGTGCTAACTCATAATTACTTCCAACTGCTAGCTTATTACTTCTGACTACTAGCTCATTTTTAGCTTGCAACTAAATCATTCATGCAAACTTAAGTTATTTAGCTTCCCTGACTCACACACATACACTTACAGGCCACATGTCTCGCTACTTGTCAGTACTTGTTCTACTACTAAATAAATTACAATGTTTATTCTTAAACTGCCCACCTTTTGCATTGCATCTTTACTATTACATTGACTTTCTATATTGTTTTACTAATTGCTTTTGTAACACACTAAAAATTGGTAACCTTGATGTTTAAATACTTCTGAAAGAAATATTTACCCCAAAAATAATGATTGAAAAGAGCAATTTGAACAACTTGCAACATCTTTCACATATATAATATAATATATATACATTTATATATATATATATATATATATATATATATATATATATATATATATATATATATATATATATATAAAATCTTCAATGTTTTGCTATTTCATGCATGTTGCATTCCTTGGCCGGTATGAATCACTCTACATTACCAGTGTTTAGTGGTAATGTAAAAGTTTGGTTTGCACAAATGTAGGCACACTTCACTGCAAACAATATTAAATTGAAGCAGCAACAGCCACACATATTGTTGAGCACAATTCCTGCTTCCTTGGCTGCTCATTTGCATCCTATTTGTCCATAAAAAATGAAGTCCTCCATCGGATGTCTCTTTTTGAAAAGAAACACTTTTACACATTAGTTAATGAAGAACACTTGGGTGACCAGATGCTGACCCAACTCCTTTGCAGGATGCAAGAACTTACAGAGGAAGCATATGTGGACAATGCAATGCTTAAACAGCTTTTCTTGTCCCATTTGCCATCAAGTGCATAGGCCATCTTGCCTCAACAATGGAGGTCAGTTCTGTGGACGGTTGACTTCCTCAGCTGACAAGATATTAGATTACACTGGTGACAGTGTTGCTGACACACCTACCCAGTTTCCTGAGACTGTTTCTCCTTCATCTCCAGTAGCATCTGTCTCATTGGATCCTGATTCAATGCAAGTGGTAACCCTACAGGCCATTCTCGAGTTGACTTGAGAGGTCAAACTTTTATGTGCTAAACAGAATTATTCTTCACGCCAAAAGTCATTCAGTCGTTCATCCTCTCCTAGATGACATTCTTTCTTCATCGACACACTGCTGGTATCATAGATGTTTTGGTGCTGCTGCTCAGAAATGTTCTCAACTGTGTGCTTATTCAAGTCAGGGAAACCCCACAGTGGGACACTGTGCACGACAGTTGCTCCCAGTTTGCACCCTCATAATCGTGCATTTTTCCGTCAAAGACTTATTATCGCACAAACTTTTCCTTGTTGATTCTGGTGCTGCATGCAGTATTTGGCCATTTAAATTCATTAAAGACAAACCTCCTCTTTTTGCAATTACCCTGCAAACTGTGAACCACTTGCCCATACAGACATATGGTCAAATCTCTTTTTCATTGCATTTGGCCTTGCGAAGAGATTTCAAATGGATTTTCATAATTGCTGACCTGACTTATCCATTTCTTGGTGAGGATTTTCTCCACGGCTACTCTCTCATGGTTGATGTTTGTAAGCATTGGCTTTTGAACAGCACTATGGACCTTTCTAGTTTTGGCCAAAAGTTGAGTACTTTATCGGTTAGCCCAGTATTCTTTATCACAGCATCTGGAAACCCATATCAATCAATTTTAGACTCTTTCCCAGAGCTCACCAACTTGAATTTCCAAGTGAGTAATTTTGTTCACTCTACGAAACATTTTATTTCTACAAATGGTGCTCCTGTCTTTTCGCGTCCTCATCGTCTGCCTCCGGAAAAGCTCAAAGCAACCAAAGCCGAATTTAATCATATACTGCAGCTACTAAATAAATTACAATATTTATTCTTAAATTGCCCACATTTTACATTGCATCTTTACTCTTACATTGACTTTCAACCCCGTTTACCAATTGCTTTTGTAACACACTTAACAGGTATGAAAAAGTGGATGCTGAAATGACGATGATGCTTCTTTTTCACATAGTAACGTGAGTCACTGATTAAGGTTTAGTTGTTATTTCTAGATGGTTGCATAATCATGCAGAAGCTCAGTCCTTGACTTGTCATAATAGTGTATTAGAAATAGTACCAGATCAACAATCTGAAGAATTCTCAGTCCTAACTTACATTCATTCTTCACACTATATTGTTAGCACAATGCCTGGTTTCTTCTATTCCTTTTTAACTTTGAGATGTAATTCTACAGCTGACAGTAACACTAGGAGATTTATCTTCCAGCTAATTCATAATTATTAATAAAAGAGGGAAAAACATTTTGCTAAAGAATACATACATGCATACATACATGTGTGTGTGTGTAGATGTATATTTATTGTATATATACATAGATATATATATACATAAATATATACATAGATATATATATACATAAATATATACATATATGTATGTGTGTGTGTATGTGCACACACACACACACGCACACACACACACATTAAATGATGATGATGCATACATTTATGTGTTTGTGAGTGTGTGTCTTTATGATAAGTAAAATGCCTGTTTTATTTTTTATTTCATCGACAGATATGAATAAACAGCTTTTTTTCCCCTGCTTATTCTTATTCAGAGATCTTCCTACTTTAAAAAGAAAACAATAAAATATATAAAAATTATTTCTAAATCATAAATTATTCACTATATTTCCTAGGAGTCATAATGGCTGTATGGATAAGGTATTGTCTTCTGAGATGCAGAATTATTTATTTTTATCGATATTTTATCTCTCACTTCATGGCACCTTGGTTTAGTGTCTTCTATTGATAACTCTCATTTCACCTGGGCTATACTTCACTTTAACTTTTGCACAAAATTACCACGAGTATGGTGACAAAGAAAAATACTTCATCCTCATAAAAACAACAAACACCTTAAATAAGATATGTAACCCATCAATTGACAGCCACACAGGTTTTTATCTTGCAGACAATACTGGATGTGAAAAAAGGTTCTTGTATTGAGTGCTACAGTTCCTAAAGTATTTTGGTAGTTTAATGATGTGTGGTAGTTGTGTAGCATAATATGTTTAATAGTGTAAAGAGGCTGGGTTGTAAAAGCCAGATATTAAAAGCCAGATATTATTGTTCCTGCTACAACCGAGGTTATAGTGTTGAAGTGATTGCTGTATCAGTTGAGGTGGTGGTGGATATGTTGATAAGCAACTGATTTGATTAAGATATATTGATTACTGTTTTGAAACAAGTCAACTGTTTTAAAGCCAAATAACAAAATCAGCCCAATTTGCTCTAGTTTCGGTTACTGAAATAATTTGTTAACTCTTATTAAAGGTAAAGAATTGGCAATGCGAGATACAAATGGAGAATATTGTGGGACAAAAGCCTAAAGAATTAATATAAAGAATTTGTTCTTTTTGGCAAATTTACCACAAACAAATATTGGGTTTCTTTTAGGAAGTATAAGAAAGGAAAAATAACAAATGGAAAATTTCACTTCTTGTTACAGCACAAGCACACACACACAAGGACACTCCCACACACATGCACATATGTAAGCTTATATATATGTATCAGGTACGTTCCATCAGTAATTACTTAGGGTAGGTAGTTTTTGACCTTTATGTAGTAAAACACACTAAAATAAGTGAAACACAGGTGTGTGACTGAGTTGAAGGCAGATTTACTTCTGCTTTTACAGCATGTGAAGAAAACGGTGTTGTAGGAATGTATGCAGCACGTGTACTACAGCAGTACTATGCTTAGCTTAAATACTGAGATTGAAAATACTGAAATTGAAAATCTACAAAAAGACAAAATATTTTGCATTTTATGCATAGTAATCAGAGTAACCTTCATAATTTTGATTAAATTAGGTGCATATTTTGCCATAAAAGGAAAACGTTTCTATCGATCTATTTTATTCAAGGTAGGCAATACCTATCCAGACAACACATTCCTGGTATGTATGTATGTCATTATTCAATTTTATTTCAAGATTTCTTCCCAATAGAGAAAAGGCTGGTTTCTAAGCCAGATCCAAGGCTCCTTCATTGGAATTTCAACATCAACAACAAGATATTTTTGTTTGAATATATGTATGTATGTATGTATGTATGTATGCATGTATGTATATATGTATGCATGTATGTATATATGTTTGTATGTATGTCATTATTCAGTTTATTTCAAGATTTTTTGCCAATAGAGAAAGAACCAGTTTCTAACCTAGATCCAAGGCTCCTTCATTGGAATTTCAACATCAGCAACAGAGTATTTTTATTTGTTTGGTTGTTTGTATGTATGCATCGATTGTAAGATATATTTTCATCCACCCCTAGATATCTGTAACATTCCTTGTCAGATACAGAGGAAACAGTAAAATCATTGATGAAGATGTTACTGGTCTGGTTTATAATTTTTCCCCCTTTCACTACCATATAACAGCATTTATCCTGACCAAACTCCAACCCTACATCCTTTGAGTATGGTGTAACTAGGTCAAGGCTCTTTTTCATCTCGTGCATATTCTTTGCGTAAAGTTTTAAGTCATCCACAAAGAAACAATGCGTAATTTTGGTATTTCTGTTTCCTTGTGAACCACTGAGTTATCCTTCAGACTTAATTTAACATGAATGACAATGGGTTTACAAAAAGTATAAACAACATCACAGAGAGGCTGTCCCCTTGGAATATGCCTTTGCAATATTGTATTCTGTTGGTGATAATACAGTCACTCCTTGTGTTTAATTTCAAGATGGTGGCTCATGATGAAGTCAGGTCAGCTATGGCTTTGACTATTCTCTCTGGAACTTTAGCAAATTGTATGCATGTATGTATGTATGTGTGTGTGTGTGTGTGTGTGTGTGTGTGTGTATGTATGTATCTATGTATATATGTATGTTTGTCATTGTTCAGTTTTATTTCAAGATTTCCTGCCAATAGAGAAAGAGCCAGTTTCTAGCCTAGAATCATTGGAATTTCAACATGCATTGTTTGTTTGTATGCATGCATGCATGCATGCATGTATGTATGTATGTATGTATGTATGTATGTATGCATGTATGTATGTATGTATGTATGTTTGTATGTATGTATGTATGTGTGTGTGTGTGTGTAAATGAGCAGATCTGTATGTTTTCCTTTATTTATGTATTCTCACGCATATAGTTGCATATCTAGACATGCTCATATATATTTAAATGATAAACTTCTGGAAAGTTTTACATATTTTTACAGTTCCAGTGCTGGATTGGATCTGTAGTCTTCGAATTAGCTTTCTCCTTTCTGGTTTTGAGAAGCCTAATTTCTCAAGATTGTTATTTAGGCAGTATGTTACATATGTATGTATGCATGTATGTATGTATGTATGTGTGTGTGTGTGTGTATGTATGTATGTATGTATGCATGCATGCATGTATGCATGCATGTATGTATGTATGTATGTATGTATGTATGTATGTATGTAGGTAGGTAGGTAGGTAGGTAGGTATACGTGCAGATTTCTATGATTTGTTTTATGCATGTCTTCTCATGCATATAGTTGCATATCTAGACATGCTCATATGTACTTAAATGATAAACTTCTTGAAAGTTTTGCAGTTTTTTACAGTTCCCTCCTTTCTGATTTTGAGAAGCCTAATTTCTCAAGATTGGTATTTAGGCAGTGTGTTACATATCCCAGTGCTCCAATAATTTCAGGTGTAAACCTGAACTTATAATCTGGATTGAATAACTGCAGATTTCTCAATAGTTCAGCATAGGTGTTCTCTTTTTCACTGATCTTCAGCATTATGTTAACATCTGCTGGGCTACTGATTTCCACAACTGTACACAGTTTCACTTCTCTATCCCCTATCTATTGTGTTTACTTTTTATTGAGGTCTTCACTGGGGCATTCCGCCAGTACTCCTTTTTAATTTGAGTGGCTATGGCTTCTACCATACTGTGGGTTCATATTTCTTTATCCTTGGGGTTATCCTATGTGTGTATTTGTTCATCCAATAAATAATGCGTTTTTTTAATACTTTTATTTTTTAAAATTAA
The DNA here is from genome assembly GCF_001194135.2 of Octopus bimaculoides. Lineage (NCBI taxonomy): Eukaryota > Metazoa > Mollusca > Cephalopoda > Octopoda > Octopodidae > Octopus > Octopus bimaculoides. The sequence continues at coordinate 77,501,416 of NC_068988.1, forward strand.
AACAAACAAAGCCCTTTTTTAATCTTAACTAGACTCTCCTTCATTTTCTACAATGCTCTTCCATCTATCTGGTAGACTTGCAAGACCTCTCTTCCAAAATTCACTTGTCCATGACGAAAAATACTCCTCCAGTAGTTTTCCGACCTTATCTACAGAATTCATATTCTTTCCATACAAATGGTTTTGAAGACTGCAGAATAAATAATAATCAGATGGGGCAATGTCTGGTGAATATGGTGGGTGGAGCATCATTTCCCATTCAAACTGCTCAAGCCTTTGTAATGTCATCCTTGCTGTATGTGGCCAAGCATTATCCTGAGGGAAGAACACCTTTTGTCTTGAAACCAAAGATGGTCGTTTTTCTTCTAGTGCTGACTTAAGCCACTCAAGCTGCTCACAGTAGATCTCCTTTGTTATTGTTTGGTTTGGGTTTAAAAGTTCAAATTGGACTAAACCTTTCATATCCCACCAAACAGATAACAACACCTTAAGTGGGTGAAGACCTTTAGCCTGGGGTACTGGTGTTTCTTCTTTCTCTACCCACTGTCTTCGGCATTTGACATCTTTATAGAGAACCGATTTCACATCACCAGTCAACATTCGGTCTAATAAAGATCCATTTGTGTGATGTAACAACAAAGAAGAGCACATATTCACTCTTTGTACGCGATTAGACTTGACAAGTTTCTGAGGAGCCCATTGACCAAATTTGCTGACATTTTCAATGGCATGCAGGTGTCAATGAATGGTTGAATGATGAAATCCAAGCTTCTCTGCTAGTTCCTTAACAATTACGATGAGATTTTGTTCCACCAGAGTTTGTGGGATGTCCTCGTCAAGCTCTACATATCCTCCAGGATGAAGCTCATCTTGTAGGCTGTAGTTTCCAGCTTGGAATTTCTGAAACCACTGTTGACATTGGCTTATGCTTATTGTCCAGTCCTCATATATTGCATTTATATTCCTCACACTTACCATTGCATTGTTGCCTTTATTGAACTCATAAAGCAAAATATGCCTTATATGCTCCTTTGTCACTTCCATTATAGTTTTGGTAAAATAGCTGTTAAAATTGAACTGCACTCTTCAAAACTTGTACTAAGGATAAGTACAAGATGAAATGAAATTAGAAGAGGATTTAAACAAAATGAGAGTTATGTAGTAGAATTAATACATACAGAGAGAGAGAGCGAGTGTCAAAGACTATGGTAAATATAGACGGAGAGATAGTTTGATGGTGAGAGACAGAGTGTGAGAAGGTTATTGATCTAAAAGTTTAGTTATTTCTTGCAGAAAATTATTTTTTTCATTATTATTTATGAATGACGTTGTCTGTGGGCTGCAGAATTCAAAAATCAAATTTGTTTTTCTTGAGGATACATCATTTCAGAGCCTTTTGGGTGCTAAGCACGTATATTTAAATATTTAACCACATACACTCACATTTATGTAGTAGATATGTGTGTGTGTGTGTGTGTGTGTGTGTGTGTGTGTGTGTG
>NC_068988.1:77503112-77503704 GCF_001194135.2 Octopus bimaculoides
CTTTTACGTGACATCGGCACAAAGGCCAGTCAGGCGGTACTGGCAACGGCCATGCTCCAAATGGTGTATTTTACGTGCCACCTGCACAGGAGCCAGTCCAGTGGCACTGACAACGACCTCCCTCAAATGTCTTTTCACGTGCCACCGGCACAAGTGCCAGGAAGGCGACGCTGGTAACGATCAAGGTCTCGGTCACAAGTCATTGCCTCGGTGAAGCCTAATGTTCGAAGGTCGTGTTTCACCACCTCATCCCAGGTCTTCCTGGGTCTACCTCTTCCACAGGTTCCCCTCAACCGCTAGGGTGTGGCACATTTTCTCACAGCTATCCTCATTCATTCTCACCACATGACCATACCAGTGCAATCGTCTCTCTTACACACAACATCTGATGCTTCTTAGGTTCAATTTTTCTCTCAAGCTACTTACACTCTGTCAAGTATACACACTAACATTACACATCCATCGGAGGATACTGGCTTCATTCCTTGCGAGCTTACACATGTCCTCAGCAGTTACGGCCCATGTTTCACTGCCATGTAGCATGGTTGTTCGTATACGTATGTCATACAGTCTACCTTTTACTATGAGTGAG
>NC_068988.1:77503714-77505017 GCF_001194135.2 Octopus bimaculoides
GTATGTCATACAGTCTACCTTTTACTATGAGTGAGAGGTCCTTTGTCACCAGCAGAGGTAAGAGCTCTCTGAACTTTGCCCAGGCTATTCTTATTCTAGCAGCTACACTTTCAGCGCACCTTCCCCTACTTCTGACTTGGTCACCTAGATAGCGGAAGCTATCAACTACGTCTAGTTTTTCTCCCTGGAATGTGACAGAAGTTGTTTTCTGCACATTTTCAGTGTTTATTGCTCCTGAACATCTGCCACATACAAAAACTAACTTCCTAGTTAACCTGCCTTTGATATTGCTGCACTTCTTGTGCATCCATAGCTTGTACTGGGTACATCTTATAGAGTTTCTACCTCCACTTTTTCTACAGATCGAGTAGGGTCATCTACCTGAAGGGGTTTGTGTTTTGTCTACTTTCCTACTTATTAGGACTTTGGCTTTAGCTAGGTTGACTCTAAAGCTCTTCGATTCTAGTCCTTACTTCCACACCTGAAACTTCTCTTCTAGTTCTGGTAGTGACTCAGTAATTAGCGCAAGGTCATCAGCATAGAGGAGCTCCCAGGAGCATCCTGTCTTGAATTCCTGCGTTGTTGCCTGGAGGACTATGATAAATAGGAGGGGGCTGAGGACAGAACCTTGGTGGACCCCTACCTCTACACAGAATTCTTCACTGTACTTGTATCCCTAGTTTCCTCATTGACCACCAGATAAGGGATCGGGGACCCTGTCAAAGGCTTTCTCCATGTCAATGAAAGCCAGGTACAGAGGTTTATCTTTGGCTAGGTATTTCTCCTGCAGCTGTCTTACCAGAAATATAGCATCAGTTTTTGCCTGGAACAAACCCAAACTGCATCTCATCTAAACCGACTCTCTCCCTAATTAGTTGGACTATGACCCTCTCCGTGACTTTCATTATCTGATCTAACAACTTGATATCTCTGTAATTATTTGTATCTAAAGCATTACTGTATATTTGGTGTTAATTTGCTTCAGCTTTATATTACATTACATTACATTAATCCTATTTCGGCCAGAGTTCTTTCATCATACTTCTGTGACCTCATCAGTGGTCCTTTGCTTTCTTCTTTCTTATGTGTGTCTCACTTTGCTAACTATCAGCCATTTTGTATTTTGTATTCCTATTGTATGTGTCTACGCATGCGTATCCCTCAATGTGTGTTTATGTTTTGTAAGTACATGTGTGTGTATGGGGAGTGCCTGTATTATCTATATCCTCTGTTAATACATGTTCGTTTATTTTTGTTTTTATTTATTTATTTGTTCATGTGTTTATACCTACTTTTTTTGCAT
>NC_068988.1:77505591-77507396 GCF_001194135.2 Octopus bimaculoides
TATATATATATATATATATATATATATGAATTAGGTATATTTGTGGTCATAATTGAATGTAAGGATTAAAGTCAAATAACCTGTGGAGGTTGATTGTGCAAATTTTAATAATAAAGGTAAAGGTGTATACAGTGATGGTGGTGTGCAACTGAATGGCATAGAAAATGAATTCTTAGGTTTTTGGAACTCATTTAAAATAAGTACACATATGTGTGATTGTGTGCAGGTATATGTATGCGTGCAATTATGTATGTTTGTATGAAATCATTTATATGTATATATTCATTGTAACTTTAATAACTTTGATAGATTTCAACCAGGTTTCGACCCAGGCCATGTCTAACTTAATAGCACCATCCAGTGAAGTCTTTTAGTCATATATGGAGTATCATGGCCCACTCTAGCAAAGAGTTATTATTGCTTCAGACATAACCGGGTGTAGGAGGTTGGTCTGGAATTTTTTGAAGAATTTTGTCCTGTGAACCTTTGAATTTTATGAGGTTCATTTCTGTTTTAACATATTTGGGTATGGTATTAAAGAGAGCTTGACCAGTTGAGGTAAAGTAGTTGAGACGTAATGTTGTTATGTGTCCTGAGTTCAATTTTTGTAGTAGGTGCATAGCACAGAGGTGAAGACTTGGGTGGATTTTAAAATTGATGCCAACATCATCTGTGCAATATTGATAAAATATTTTCCACATCACACAAATGATATAGCACTCCCGGTGGCATTGGAGAGAGTAGAGATCAAGTATTTTTAGTCAACCCCAATAGTCATACCATGTTTGTCATACCATCTATCTTTCTTGTTATTGACCTCTAGAGTACTTCCACTTTCATAATGAGTTGCTTCGTATGGGGAGACCACAGTGGACAACAGTATTCAAGGCAGGGTCGGGCAAAAGTAGAGTAAAGAAGGATGATGGTGTGGGAATCTCTAGACCGGAAAGTTCTCAGAATCCAAGAGCACATCTTGCGGGCCAAGTCAACCTTCCTGTTTATGTGGGGACTCCAGTTTAGATTGTTATCAACAATTACTCCAAGTTCTCTGGTGTTATTGGATGACACAAGGGAGTCACCCAAAGAAAGAGCATATGGTAGTTTCAGGAGTGTCCTCTTTTCCAAAGTGGATCAAATTAGATTTATCTTCATTTAGAAGCTTATTGTTTTTTTCTACCCATTGGATGGAAACAGATCTGACTGAGGGCATGTTCAGTCTCCCATACCATTTATGACTTTCCGGAGCTTGGAATCATCTGCAAAGATTTTCAATGTAGAATGTTTGATGATGTCTACTATGTCATTGATGTAGATAATGAAGTGGAGTGGGCCCAACACAGTACCTTGTGGGAGACCACAACAGACTTTGGCTGAGCTGGATTGTATTCCCTCAAACACAACATGTTGGGATCTGTTCATCAGAAAACACTTTATTCACTGCAGCAGCTTTCCACGGACTCCAATGTTGGACAGTTTCTTCAGCAGGATTTTGTGGTCTGCTCTGTCCAATGCCTCCCTAAAATCAAAGTATATGACGTCAGTGCTGGAGCCTTCTCCTAAAGCTTTTAAGACGTCATCAAAATGGTGTAAAAGCTGTGGCAGAGGGTCCCTGCCACCACAAGAACTATGCTGGTTGGGATTCAGCAGATTATTGTCTACAAGGAAGTGAGATATTTGTGATTTCACCACCCTCTCAAATATTTTAATGATATGAGTGGTGAGTGAAACTGGACAGTAGTTCACTGCAAGAGACTATCCCTTTTTGAAGACTGGAACAACAGACTGGGAAAGAAAATGATCATATA
>NC_068988.1:77507473-77508661 GCF_001194135.2 Octopus bimaculoides
TATATATATATAAATCATTTAGATCCAGAGACAGAGAGAACTCCACTTCCCTGTCACACTTTCCCTGTAGACTTTGTGACCTCAGGAACAAAACACCCAACATCAAGCGGACTATTATCGACAGGGCGCCACCGTATTCATCTGGTACCTCTAACTGCCAGGTGTCCCACCACAAAAAAGCTGTACATACCCACAGTATCTATCAACAAGAAATATGAGGCATCATACTGCTGTCACCAGAGGTACACCTTTCTGGTAAATTTCAAGCGACTGGCCAGCTGTGACCTGGGTATACCTCCTTAGTGTCAGTCACTCCTAGCACCACCTGCACCAAGGTCACCTTCACAAATTAACCCCCATGAATAGCACCGAAAATCACTGATCCCCAACACTTCTCCATGCCTGTCTACCCGCATACTTTCCCCCCTTGTACATAACCCTTGTGTAGGATCATGTAAGTATATGTGCACATATGCATCTGTTCATTGTATTCATGTGCATGGATGTATGGGCATATATGTGCATGTGTGTGTGTATGTGTGTGCACGTGTGTGTGCATGTGTGCCTTCTTGTCTGTGTGTGTGTGTGTTGTGTGTGTGTGTGTGCATGTGTGTGCGCACTCACGGATGTGTGAATGTACATCTAAGTATACATACACACCCATATAATAATAGATGCATAAACGCAGGTATATTGGCATATACATATGCATATATACATATATGCCCCTACATCTACCGCCTCTTCCTACTCCCCTCTAGCCACATGACTGATTTCTTGTCCATCATGTGGTTGATTTCCTGTTCATCACGTGGTTGATTTCCTGTTCACCATGTGGTTGATTTCCTGTTCACTAAGTGGTATTTTCCAACTAATTGTTGTTACTAAAATGCTAACATCAAATCACTATATCGCATGACCTTTCTCAACCGATCACAGGCTAACATCTAGCAGTAAACATCGACTCTCTTCAATCGAACTCACATTCAGACCCCAATGGCTGAAGACTAGCTACATGCTTGAAGCACAGAGTACCAAGGAGTCTGAAGCAAACTGATTTGATATATACATGTAATTCCTAGTAAAGGTGTTGAGTGTCCTTGTTTCATTTGTCTACTCACTCTCTCTCTCTCTCTCTCACACTCTCTCTCTCTCTCTCTCTCTCTTTCTCTCTCTCTCTCCATATAT
>NC_068988.1:77508795-77509493 GCF_001194135.2 Octopus bimaculoides
TTATTTACAATTGACAGATATTTGTCCTCATCTTGTTTGTTGCTAATACAACGTTTTGGCTGATGTACCCTCTAGCCTTCATCAGGTGTCTTGGGAAAATTTTGAACCTGGGTTCTCATTCCTAAGGTATTTTTCTATGTTATTATTATTTTTATTATTATTCAGGTCACTGCCTGGAATCGGACTCAGAATCTTGGGGTTGGTAGCCCGTGCTCTTAACCACTACGCTATATGCCCACAGGCTGGAGGGTATATCAGCTGAAACGTTGTGTTAGAAACAAACAAGGTGAGGGCAAATATCCGTCAATTGTAAATAATGTAAATAATGTACATAATTCTGGCATGAGGAAGGGCATCCAGCTGTAGAAACTCTGCCAAATCAGATTGGAGCCTGGTGTAGCCATCCGGTTTCACCAGTCCTCAGTCAAATCGTCCAACCCATGCTAGCATGGAAAGCGGACGTTAAAAGATGATGATGATGATGATAAACTAACTTGGAAATAGATGTGTGGCATTCAGTTAAATAATGATAATAATATATATATAGATATATAACGTGAGAGAGTTAGGGGTTGGGGGTTCAACCCACTAAGGGATAGTATCTATCCAGTATACTGCTGGGAGGGTACCCAATTATTGCTACACTAGTGCTATCCTAGGTGCAATCAATGGGAGCGGGTAAAAGTGGAGGTTTTACC
>NC_068988.1:77509503-77510771 GCF_001194135.2 Octopus bimaculoides
ATATATGTATGTATGTATGTATGTATGTATGTATGTATGTATGTATGTATGTATATATATATAATCAAGTAAAGGTAATAAACCTCATTAAGAGATCATAAATCCAATGAAAATACAGGTTAGTTACCAATCTATAGAAAGTTCAACTCCAAGGTAACCATATAAACTGTGTTTAAAGAATAAGGAGAAAATGGAGAGGTAATTAAAAAAAATATTTATCAATTATAAGAGGAATCTATTGGGAGGTAGTAAGGACTTACCAATTAAAAATACATGTTGGAGATAACAGCTATAAAGTCGTTATTTTTCCTTATTCTTTATGTGTGGGGGTGAGGGTGGGGGTGTATGTATATATGTACATGTGTGTATATGTATATATATATATATACATGTATATATATGTATATATATATATATATACATATATGTGTGTGTATGTACATGTGTGCATATGTATGCGCGTGTGTGTGTGTGAGTAGGTGCATGTTTGTATATATATATATGTGTGTGTGTGTACATGCACGTGCATGCACATGTTTGTACACATGTATATGCGCACACGCACACGCATATGCAAACCTTCACTAGACTACGATGTTTCATTTACTTTCATTTTTATTCACTTTCTTCGCTACATATAAATATGTAATGAGGTTCACTCATATGATGTTCTACCTTAGTTCCCTCCCTTCCTCCCCCTTTTTTGACTCAGCAATTAACTCTCTCCAATTTAACAGAACCACAACATATTTATCTCCCCCTATTTAAATAACTCTCTGAGTTTAACCTTTAGCATGGCGTCAAAAACACCCTCCCTTTATATCTCTATGTAAACAAGCGTTCTTATTCCTAAAGCCCATGGAATAATATCGTTGACCCCTTTATACCTCTATGTAAACAAACCTTCTAACGGTCACTGACCATGTAACATCTCTGCTAGTAAGTTACCCCATCATTTCGGTTTTGTCTTGCAATTACATGTTTTATTATGAACTCCCTGAAGAGAAATAAATGAGGAACCCCAACAGCTCTTTCTTCTTTATGAAAGTTCTCTCATTTATTTTGAAACATGTGTAGGAATTAAAGGAACTTTTATTGACATGTGTTTTGCTCCATTTATTATTATCCATATCGTCTCAAAATATATCACTTTAACTTGGTATCTCTACCTGTAAAACGGCTGTGATATCTTGTTTTTTTAGTGTAATTTTGCTACCTCTGGTAACTATTAACGTATTTAAATTATCGAAAGTTTTAATAACTGAGAT
>NC_068988.1:77510814-77516398 GCF_001194135.2 Octopus bimaculoides
ATATATATATATATATATATATATATATACCAACCCTACACCACTTCACACACACTAACACTGGCCATTTCACAGCACTCACACCACACCTCATCATCCACACACGCACACACACACGTTACACATGCACAGACTCACACACACCATTCTCACATACACACGCATGCACCTTCTCTTGTTGGGATGACTAGCACTTTAACATCTCCCTTTCATTGACCTTCTTTCTTTCATCATTATCTCCCTTTCTTTCAACCTCTTTTTTTCCCAATCATTCGCCATGTTGGACTACTGAACTTTACAAGTTTTTTCATTCTCTCTCCGTTTTTTCTTTCTATTGAAGAGCGTAGACTCGAAACATAAAATACTTTTCATTTTTCCTATGCGTCAAACTAATACACTCGCTTGTTGTTCATACACCTGCCTTCATTTTTTGTTTTTTCTATAAATTCCAACTATATATATACATATACATATATATATAAGGAGTAAATATTCAAACGAATATTTATATAGATATTTTTATTACTATTACTATCAGTGGTAAATTTTAATAATTGATAATAACAACAAAAATATAAGTGGTAGCAAGTAATAATAGCGTTAAATAACTAGAGAATAAAATTTATAATCATAATCAACTATAATTACAATAGAGAGCACATGAGGTGTCTACTTGCGAGAAAGAGGAGCTACATCCTCAAGTAAACCACTGCACGACAGATCAATAGAAATTGGGCAAGTGAGTAAAGATTATCAAGATCATCACAGCTCAAAGCTGTAGAATGAAGAATCAGATATACCTGGATCATGATTTTCAAGTTCTGACTATTGCCTTAACTCTCCTCAGTAACCATCACTGAATGAAAAACGAACTTGTCTCGTATGTATTATATATGTATGCACCTAAACATGTACGTATTAATGTATGTGTGCATGTTTGTATGTATGTATGCATGTATATATATATATATGGGAGAATATACGAAAAAACAACAACAGACGAGGACAGGTGGTGTAAATATCAAAAGGATGTATTAGTATGACGCTCGGGAATACGGAAAGTCTTTGACGTTTCGAGCTACGCTCTTCAACAGAAGGAATACGGAGACAAGGAGAAAAACACGGAGAAAAAAAATTGAATAGTGTTCAGTCAACGGTCAATCACTTGTATATGAATGTACCATTTAGTGTAATGATAGGGAGTTGAAAGTATGTAAAAGTTTGGAGAGATTGCAACATTACACTAAATGGTACATTCATATACAAGGGTGCAATGAAAAGTTCATAGGCTGACTATGAAGGAGTGATGCTAGTGCTGTGAAATCTTGCATACACTAATTTTAACTCTTTCTAGGTAAACTGACATCTGATTGTTCAAAAAAGACATCAGATAGTGACTTCTCTTGAAAATGAACAAAATTTGCCATCATGATATCATCAAGTTTAGTCCCCAATAACAATCATGCTGACATGGCTGCTACATTAGGAGATGATGCTCCAGCTTTGTCAGCAGTGCAAAAAGTTGGTAGCTGAATTTAGTTGAGGAAGGGAGAATCTTGAAAATGACCCAAGGTCTGGACATCCTATAACTGCCACTGATAAAGAAAACATTCATTGTGTTCACTACACAGTTGTAGATGACAGGTAATGGACTATTAATCAAATAGCCAATTCTATTAGTTTATTCCATGAGAGAGTTGAGAATATTCTATGCAATGAACTTGGCATGATGAAGGTTTCTGCTCAGTGGGTGCTATGTTATCTGACACTTGATCAAAAGTGCACTAGGCTGTTCACATCATAGGAAAATTTGATATAGTTTGAGGCAAATCCAATCTGGTTTCCTTGAACGTTTTCTAACTCAGGATGAGTGTTGGATTCATCACTTTGAGCCAGAAACAAAGAGACAATCCATGCAGTGGAAACGTTCCTTGTTACCTGGTCCTTAGAAGACTAAGGTCATTTCATCTGCAGTAGAAGTGATGACCTTAGATTTTTGGTGGTGTTTATGGACTCTCTACACAAGTTTGCTTCTCCAGGCAAAAATTACATGAGTGTTTTGGCTGTATCAAATGTTTAGTTAAGGGATATTTAACAATTTATACCAATCAGAGGGATCTGTGGGCTATATGGGTGGTTCCTGTGGCTATTTTGACTTATCATATATATATATAAACAATGTGGGAGGGTGGATATATGCAGTGCTTTACTTTGTACTTAATTCTGTGCAAGTCTGCATATGTGGATGGGAAAAAGAAAAGGGAAAGAAGTACAAATCAATAATATAAGAGAAATAGAAGAAAATGGTCATGAATTTCTTTGTTTGAATTTGGTGTATATGTGCTGTGATAGGAAAGCGTTGAGCATTTGATTTAACTTCAATGCCAGCAGGGTGCTACATTAATGATTTTGCGAGGTGTGAGGAGAGGGGAGCAGATTTTTGTTTAGATATTATCAGTTCATGATTTCTGCTTTGACACCAGTGAAGGTGGAGAATGGTGTGATGGTTAGCTGGTATTGTTTTGTGTTAGCTAGTATTGTTAAGTATTTTACATGGGCCTCTGCTGTTCTGTGAATGTTGTTGCTTAGGTGGGTGTGTCATTTGCTAGTGATGTTACTATATGTTCGTTCATGATTTTTTTCCTGTATAGTCAGCCTATTTGTCTCGCATTGTTTTCCTTGTATGTTCAAATTATTTAATAATAAAAAAGCTCTTACAGTATTGCATACATAGTTTATGTTGAGGTACTTGATATTTATGCTCCGTTATGTAAAATTTCCTTGTAGTAAATCCTCTGTTGTATATAAGGTCTTTTTTGTTTTTTGTTTACTTCATTAGGGAGGTTTTTCTTTTGTTTGGTTTGATGATAATGATGGTCGGTGTTTGTTTCATAATGTCTTGTTCCAGTCCCAGGGACAATTTTTTAATTTTATGCTTACAAGATACAGCCACTTTGGAATGTCTATTAATTGCATTTTCCTGGGGTCGATTTCTTCACCTAAAAATCCCAGTAAGGCAATGCTCCAGCATGGCTGCAGTCAAATGACTGAAACGAGAAAAAGGGTAAAAGAGTCGATCTTTTGCATGGTGGAACTCAACTATTTTTGTGTCATTCTGACTTCTTCAAAGATTCTGTTACACCAGAGATGTGTAGTTTTTTTTCTGATAACTGCTTGTCTGATTTTCAGAGGAAGGTGAATCGTAGTTCATCTTTATTATTTTAGGCTTTTCATTATTTTCTTAAATAAGGATTTTATTAAAGATTAGGAGAAATTGTTCTTCTTCACATGTTTCCATTGTTTTTTTTTTTTTGGTGTGTCGTTTTTATTTGTGATTTTTTTTTCTTTCACATTTTTATTTGTATTTTTTTTCTCTCTCTACATGATAGTGTGATACTACATGTTGTTACTGTTAACGATGAAGTGATTGCTTATCTATTTGTGATAAACATATTTCCTTTGCTATCCCCAGAGTTTTGTACGGTGGTGCTCTGGAAAATGAAATTTGTTGTTCTTTTTACTGTTGTTTTTCAATATTTTCGTTTCCTTTGCTTTTGTTGAATCTTCGTATGCCATTCAGGAATTCAGCTCTGAGATGTTTTATTTTGACAAATATAACAACAAGGCTTTCTACGTTGTATTATCAGTTTCATATCTTTTGTTTCAATGCCTTCTACTAGACACAGTTCTGGTATGACTCTGTAGTATTTGGTTCACATTAGGAATTGAAATCCTGGTTATCTTGTGTTAAGCCTATTCTAACCATCCTCCCATACTGCAACTCAAATGCTACTACTTGCCATGGATTTATGTCATGTCCGATGTCTGATTGGGATTTCTATGTTTCTTTGATCCGTGAACTGTGACACAAATGTCAGAGGAATGTCTGACAATTTCAGCCTGATGAGTTTTTACTTTTAAAATTCTTGTAAGTAGTGGCATAGATTTTTCTTAATTCGTTGAGATAATTTCTCCCCTAACATCCTGGGAAACTTGTATGACACATAGTGAGGGGAGATTTATTTCAGTTCCATCTTTTTGTGAGCAGATATGTATAATGTTTCTCTTCATCCTTTCCTTTGCCAAAGAAATAAATATTGTTGGGATTCACAAAATACTTGCATCCACTCTTTTTCTCTTGTGAAATGAGGAAGGTCTAAATGTTTTGTCTGTTACTTTAGAATGAAAGAAAAGTTTGCCTTCACACAACTGCTTTATGAACAGATTGTAATGTTTGGAATCATATAAGAGTTGCTGCTGCCATTGCTATGTTGTTGCTGTCACTGTCATCCATGTTGCTTATTTGAATATTTGAGATATTTTATATTATTAATTGTTTACTAAAATATCCATTTTCTTCTTCCTCTTGTACATTTAGCCATGTATTTTGGTGTTGTGTGATTTTTAAAGTCATTGCAATGTTTTGTTGTGCAGCAAAATTATATTGATAACCATTCTGGATGTCAAAATGTAATGTATGCAAATATAATTTTAAAAGTTTGCAAAACTTATTCTTTTCTTTTTTAGTTTGGCTTTCACACCACTGATGTCTAAGGCAGACCTTAGGTAATTATACTTCCTTTTTACAAGTACTCCAATGAAAATTTCATTTCAGTAGATCTGGCTTCGAAGACAGAGTCAAAAATCCGTCTTTGCATGATAAGAATTAAATGTAATAACAACAACAACAACAAAAATAATGATAATAGAAAGAGAAAAGAGACACAGTGAGTATTGACAAGCTGTTGATATTGTTAAGTAAAAGTCATAAAAATCAGAAATTATTGTGAATATTTGATGTGAATTCTTTCTTGAAACATTCACTTGTTTTGTTCACATCTTTTAATGATCAATGGAATAATTGCACACCACAATTGACTGTAAGTTATTGAAGATTTGATTTTCACCAGCATCTATGCATGGCAAATAGCTTTGTATCTTTGAAAATATGATTATCAATGATGCACTTCGATCCTCATTCATGTTGAATTAAATTATTTTCATTCGGAATTATTGGGAGAAATTCCATAATTCATATCTTTGATTAGTCACATATATTTCCACAAGATCAAGCCAAGGGGATTTCTGCTTTGGTTTTTGTTCTTATTGTTGTTATTTAAAACTTTTGAATCTGTTTCTAAACACTGTCTTAAGTTGTCTGCAGAATCATTGAAGTCTCACAGGATTTCAAAGAGAGGTGTTGCAGAAATACAGACATAAAAGTACATGTGTGTGTATGTGCATGTGATTTTGTAACTAAAAGAGAAAGAGAGCACTCAGTACATCTTATAGAGTATATATAGTTTAAATATAGTACATGTTATAGAGTATATATAGTTTAAACAAACTGAATTTTAACTGGATTCATATCAAGTGATTTAACTTATATATCACATTGGCCATCAGTTCTCACCTTATGAATACAGAGAGTACTCAACGACCCAACAAGTGTTGTGTGTGTGTGTGTAATATGTATATATACATATATAAATTTTTGTGTGTATATATATATATATATATTTATATATATATTGTGTGTGTGTGTGTGTGTGTGTGTATATACATATATATATACATACATACA
>NC_068988.1:77517919-77522118 GCF_001194135.2 Octopus bimaculoides
ACACACACACACACACACACACACACACACACACACACACACACACACACACACACACACACATCCATACATATATATATACGTAATGCTAGAACATCCCAATGCTACACATAGATATGTCTGAACATTTGTAGAGATGAGCCATATTTAGAATAAAGAATTCAAATTCTCCACTTTACCTTCAAACATTGAATTGTAGGAAGGATTCCTTGATGAAGTGTTGTGTGTGTGACTGTGTGGGTGGTTGTGAATATATCCATTTTATACTGTGTAACTTTGACCATGACTCTTTCAATTCCATGATTTTGCATTAGAAAACATTAGTATAACACTTATAAAACGTACTGTCTTCCGCTTTTCTTTCAAACATTCAACTTTGGAGAGAATGTTTTGATGAAATGTAGCTCCAATGCTTTTCGGTATTGTAGATCGTCCCGTGCACATTTGTAAAAGGGAAACATTTTGAATTTTCCGTCACCACATATTTCCAGATGCTTACTTAATGGAATCTTGCATAATTCTTCTTGTTGGATATGTTGCCTGTGGATTCTTGCACATTGGCAGAGGGAATTATTTGTTTTCCCAATGTAATTCTCTTTGCAGCTTGGGTAGGTAATGCAGTATATGAGATTTTGCAGTTCATAACTGTATTTATTTTGAAATGGGATCTGCTCTTGAATTTTATGTGGGAACCACTTTCCAAGTATTTGAAGTTGTTGATATTGTTGCATGTTCCACATCTCCTATCCCCACATTCTTTTAGTGAGAATTGTGATTCATTCTTTGATTTGAATTCTGCCCTTGTGAGGTGTTTATAAGATTTTTGGTTGACATCTGCTATTCCGTAAGGTGTTTTTTCAGTCAGAGTTTTCATTTTGGGGCTTTGTAGGAGTATAGGTAAGTTCGATTTCAAGTCTCAAAAGGAAAATGGGTACTAAAGTTTCCCCAACTTATGCCAATCTGGTGATGGCCTACCTAGAATTACAAATCAATGAAAATTCATATCAAAATATGGCCTGTCTTTCCACAAATACCTGTTGGAGAATTGGAAACGCTATTTGGATGACTGTCTCATCCTATCGTCTCACACACTCAAACAACTCAATGAATTCAAAAATTTAATCAACAATGTCAACAACCATATTCAATTTACAATGGAATATAGTCAAGACCAACTGCCATTTCTAGACATTCTTATTATAAATAAAAGTCGCCAACATTAAAACTGATATCCACTACAAACCAAATGATTCCAAACAATACTCCTGTTCACCTCCAATCACCCAAAGCACATGAAGACAAACATCCCCTTCAATCTAGCGAGAAGAATCTGTACAATTGTCTCAAATTATAGAACGTGAAATAAAATACTCCAAGAACTAAAGGCAATTCTTCTTGAAAGGCAGTACCCAGCATCATTAGTTGACAATGGAATAGAACGGGCCAAGACAATCGATATCCAAGACTTACAAAAACCAAAACACTCAAGGTACTTTATCTATCAACCCACAATCCAAGAAATACAGAAGCTAACATGATTATATATAAGAACATCCCACTACTGAATCAAGACCCGCATCTAAAAAAAGCACTTGAAGCCCATAAAATAATAAAAAGCAAAAGACAACCCAAATCCCTAAAAAACTTACTAACCAATGCAAAATTACCCAACACAAGCCCAACACCCACCGTCAAAAAATGTGGTCGATCTAACTGCAGGACTTGTATCCACCTCATTGAAGGAACAATATACAAATTCCTGTCAGGACACACTTTTGTTGTAAAAACTAACTTCACCTGTGCATCAAAGAATTTACTTTATGCCATTAGGTGTGAAAGGTGCCACAAAGACTACATAAGGCAGACTAGTCTTACCCTCAGAAATAGGATGACAGTCCACCGCCAATAATCGAGGCACCCCACCACAAAACAGAAACCACTTAGTTCTCTGTGCACAAAACAAGTCTCCCAAATTCCTAGTTTTCCCACTGTACCAATGCCCAGACAACACCACTGACCAAACACAAATAAATAAGTAGAACATACTTATTCAAAAATACAGACTATAACTCAACATACTCTAACATGCTCCCCAGATACACATCCACAACAAACACACAGAGAAACACACAGATGTACAAACACATACACAGATAGATAGATAGATAGATAGATAGATAGATAGATAGATAGATAGATAGATAAACTTATTTGGAAATGGGTGGCAGCTGATGAAGGAAATGTTCTCTATGTGGCCTGTGTGTTTTCTGTACTCTGTTCCTCATTTTGTCTGTTTTGTTTACAACGTCCTGTACCCAGATATGTATCTATATATACAGGTAGATGTAGGTATGTACATACATGTACGTATATATGCATATACTCATTTATTATTTGCATTACATGATCGAACGCACGCGTCATCCCTGCAAGTAAGTTTTGAACCTTATTTTCTGACGCGATTCTATCTATCTTTCTATCTTTGTATCCTTTCCCCACTCTCGTTCTTCCTTCTGTTACTACTATATCTCTCTCTTCCTCCCTGTCTCTCGTTGCTCACCTATCTTCTACTTCCTCCCCTTTTTTATCCCTCTACCACTCTTTCTCCTTACCCCTCGCTGGTCACATGTGTCCAGTCCTACTTCCTTTCTTCCTTGGCTATCACCAAGCACGCACACGAACAACCTTCCTTCCAGTTCGTTGCTTCACAGCGTTCAATATACACAATTTTTCACGTCTAGCCGTATAGCCTTTTTTGTTTATTTTACTGTTTCGTTTTCCTGTCTTGTTTTCTGTCTGCAACTGCATTCCTCCATGGTACAAATTTAATTTGTGGTCCGTGGGAAGAGCCATTTTAACGATGTGTCCTGCCCTAACTCTTCGAAACGCCAGTGTTAGAATGGTGGCAGCTGATGAAGGAAATCATCCACCCTCAATTAAGAAATCGTTAACATATAATATAGGTAAGAGAATATCGTTACTCTCTTCTAATTTTGAGGTCTTCCAAAAACCTGCACCTTATTATAATGAAGCCCTTCGTGAGGTGGGATATACTAATAATATTAAATTCTTTGATAATTCGAAATATAATTATAATATCAAAGATCATAATATTAATGATCCATTTATTTTCTATAATAATAAGCATAACATTAAGAATTATGATAAGGTCTACTTAGTTAATAATGGTAAGAATAGTAAGTATTATGATAATAAAAAACATAAACAGAATCAGAATGGACAGAATAATAAGATTAAATTTAATTCATTTAATGATAATAATAAATTTGATAATATAAATAATTATAATTATAATAATATCAATACTAAAAACAAAATTACGGCGTTCAAGTTAAATCTAACATTATTAAAAAAGATTTGAAATATAATTGATATATTCCTTAGAGATAATAAAAAATATAATAATATGTTTTCTAGTAATAATTTGGGAGTTGGTTATTCTACTACGAATGATGTTGGTAACATTAATTAATCTTCTAATAGATTTAAGTTAAATAAGTTACAAATATAAATTCAATATTTATTCTAATAATAATAATAATAATAATAATAATAATAATAAGGACCAGGATATAATTAATTGTACATGTAAAGATAACACCAAATGTAAATTTAATAATAAATGTGATTTGAAGGATGTGGTGTATAAATGTATAGTGACTTTAATTGCTGGGAATAATTTAATGGTTATAATTCAAATAAGATTTACATAGGATCGACTTTGAATAAAATTAAAATACATGTCGCTCAACACATGAATTCCTTTAAGAATAGAAATTTGATTAATTCTACTGGCCTAATAAATATATTTGGGAACTAAAATCTAAAAATATTAAGTACATTTTAAATTAGGAAATAGTTTGTAATGCGAAATCTTATCGTATAGGTAGTAATTATTGTATGTTGTGTACTAATGAATACTTTGATTAACTCCATTGATGAAGGTAAAATTAAATGTAGACATAAATTAAATTGTTTATATAATAAGTTTAGCTAATTGTGTGTATATATATGTATATATGTGTGTGTATATATATATATATGTAGATGTATTTTTTATTAAAAAAAAAATATAAGTAAACATTTAGATGTTTGTGTGTGTGTAAATATAAATGTGTGTATACGATTGTGTATACAAGTTTATGTGAGAGTGTATGTCCACATATGTATGTATGTGT
>NC_068988.1:77524479-77526233 GCF_001194135.2 Octopus bimaculoides
CACACACACACACACACATGTATATATATATATATATATATATATATATACATTATTATAATGAAGCCCTTCGTAAGGCGGGATATACTAATAATATTAAATTCTTTAATAATTCAAAATATAATTATAATATCAAAGATTATAATATTAATGATCCATTTATTTTCTATAATAATAAGCATAACATTAGGAATTATGATAAGGTCTACTTAGGTAATAAGGGTAAGAATAATAAGTAATGAATAACTATGAGACACATGTTATTTTTCTCTTAATTATATGTTAGTGTTATGGCACGGTTCCTGATGAGAATTTCGCCTAGCAAATTATGTTATTTGCTAAAAATTTGAAACCTAGGTATGACTGTGATAAAATAAGAAGGTAAATGTTTTATTTTTCATTCCCTTCAAAATTTCTCTTACATGTGGTTTTGGTCATTTTGATTACTTCTTCTAGCATGTAAAACTGCCTGTTGAAGGCAGTTTCTCTTGTATTTAAATGTACACTATCTTATATATATATATATATATATATATATATACATATATTAGGTCATCCCATAGATAAAGCCATTTTTTCAATTGACCTAAAAGTTGCTGAGGGATGGGATAAATTATCTGCACCAATTTGCTACAAAAACAAGTAGCAATTTTACCTTGTACTTATTCTTAGTGCAAGTTTTGAAGAGGGCAGTTCCATTTTAACAGTTATATTTTCACAGCTATAATGGAAGTGACAAAGGAGAATATTAGGTATATTTTGCTTTATGAGTTCAATAAAGGCAACAACGCAATGGTAAGTGTGAGGAATATAAATGCAATATATGGAGATAGGACAATGAGCATAAGTCAGTGTGAATGGTGGTTTCAGAAATTCTGAGCCAGAAACTACAACCTAGAAGATGAGCCTCATCCAATAAGATCTGTAGAGCTTGACGAGGACATCCTGCAAAACTTAGTGGAACAAAATCTCATTGCAACTGTTGAGGAAATAACAGAGACGCTTGGATTTCATCATTCAACCATTCATCAACACCTGCATGCCATTGGAATTGTCAGCAAATTGGGTCAATGGGTTCTTCACAAACATTCTGAGTCTAATCACGCGCAGAGAGTGAATATGTGCTCCTCTGTGTTGTCACATCTCACGAATGAACTTTTTTGGACTCAATAGTGACTGGTGACAAGAAATGTATTCTCTATAAAAATGTCAAGTGCTGAATACAGTGGGTAGGGAAAGGAGAAACACCAGCACCCCAGGCTAATGAAGGTCTTTACCCACTTAAGGTGTTGTTATCTGTTTGGTGGGATATGAAAGGTTTAGTCTACTTTGAACTTTAAACCCAAACCGAACAATAAGAAAGGATATTTACTGTGAGTAGCTTGAGCAACTTAAGTCAACACTAGAAGGAAAATTATCATCTTTGGTTTCAAGACAAAAGTTGTTCCCCCACCAGGATAATGTTTGGCTACATATAGCAACGATGACATTCCAAAGCCTGGAGTAGTTTGAATGGGAAACGATACCTCACCCACCATGTTCGCTGGACATTTCCCCATCTGATTATCATTTATTCCTGTCTTCAAAATCATTTGGAAGGAAAAAATATAAATTCTGTAGATAAGGTCAGAACAGTACTGAAGGAGTATTTTTCGTCATGGACAAGTGAATTTTGGAAGAGGGTCCTTGCAAATCTACCATTGTAGAAAATGAAGGAGAGTATCTTTTAGATTTAAAAAAAAAAATAAAAGAAG
>NC_068988.1:77526331-77527616 GCF_001194135.2 Octopus bimaculoides
TGTGTGTGTGTGTGTGTGTGTAGGTAAAAGTTGCACAACAAGGTACCGTTTGATGCTAGGTAAAGCTTCACTGAATGTATAGAGGCAAAGATGTGTGTGGGTGGCAAACAAAAAATTTTCATCTTACCTCTAGGAAGAATGTCAGATAAATGGACAACCTCCGTGTGCTGCTGTGTCAGGAAAATAACCCACCCTGCAAGCCACCCTTGTCCTGGACAATGCACCTGCTCACCCACCTAGCCTCGAAGATGACATCCTCAAAAAGTTCAAGCTTATAAAGGCTCTTTACCTTCCACCCAACGCCACCCCTATCCTGCAGCTCATGGACCAGCAGATGATGCCTAATTTCCAGAAGCTCTTCACCAAGTACCTGTCCCACTGCTGCTTTCAAAGGACCGCTATAACATCGGGATATGCCTCAGAATTATTCATATGGCCTGGCATGGTGCTACAAAGAGGACCTTGATCTCACAACCTGTGGCTTGAGGTTGTGTCTGAAACCGATTTTGAAAGACCCAAAGCAGCAGTGGTGGAGGAGATTGTATCTCTTGATAAGTCCATGGGTCTGGACATGGATGAAGATGACATCAATGAGCTCATCGAGGAGCACTCCAAGGAATTGACAACAGAGGAGCTAAAGGAGCTACTGACACAGCAGCACACAGAGGTTTTTCTGGAAATAGGTGACATGGAGGAGGCAGAGGGAGTTAATTCTATAAGTACAATAAAGGAAATGTTGGGAATGTGTGAGAAACTTTCAGACTTTATTTAAGAGAAACACCCAGAAAATGTTGCAACTGGGCATGCAACAGCACTATTTAATGACACGTTCCTAACTCATTTCAAAAATATTCTGAAAGGGTAGATGAAACGGACCTCATTGAGTGTGAGGAAAGAGTGGCGAAAAGAGCAAAAATCAGCCAATAAGATTCAGTTATTCAGTTCAGCCATTCTCCTCCACCTCCGTCAGCATCCTTAAGTCATCTGATCACCAAGGTAAATACTGTACATTATACTTAATAAAATCAGTTTATTGTAGTACACATTTATATTGTATTGTGTTTTTTATACAAAATTTGTTATTTATAAGTATATTTTTCTTATATAAAACCATGTAAGAAAAAAATTGCAGTGTATTTGGCCAGCGGCAGGAGGGATTTATAGCATTTCAATTCATTCCAATGGAGAAAATTGATTTGACATACGAGTAATTTGAGTTATGAGCTCTGTCATGGAATGAATTATACTTGTAGGTCAAGGCATCACTGTATGTATATATATATAT
>NC_068988.1:77530745-77538966 GCF_001194135.2 Octopus bimaculoides
AGATATATATGTATATATATATATATATATATGTATGTATGTATGTATGTATGCATTCTTAATAAAACATATGAAAATACTTGTTTACCAATTACCAACATTCAGTTGTTTTCCTACCAAATGAAAAAATGTCTGAAACACGATTCTACTTCTACAGATCAGCCCCACCCCATATCTTAACTTTCTTCACAGATTTCTTATTCTCAAGAGAAACAGAAAGATTTCTTTATTCATAGTTTTATTTTTTTCCATAGTATGACCGAGGAATCTCTAAGAAATATAATGCATTCCACTGAGTGATAAAATAGTGTTGTCTCATTGGCACAAGAACTTAGAATATCAAAAGATCGATACCAATGCTTCACAGTAACTTATTCAATAAAATTCTGAAGGCTTCAAGCGAAAAATTAATTCTGGTGTGATTCAAGCTTGGAGGTAAATATGGATATCCCATTTAGGTCGTTTCTTGAAATAATAATACTACTAACAACAACAACAATAATAATAATAACCTACAAAAACCCGAAAATTAAAGTAAAAATATAATATGAAAACCATACTTGACATAGATGCTACCATAGAAACCATAAAGCAAAAGGTATGCTCCCCGCAGTGCAAGGTATGAAAAGCTTGTTAGATTCTTCAAGGACAACAACATGCTCAAAAATAGCCCCCAAAAGTTTTACAGGAAGATAGAGAAAACACCAGTAAAGTTTGTCCCATCAAAAGAAGAAGTGCAGGAATTTTGGAATAAAATTTAGGCAGAAGAAAAAACACACAATGAAATGCACCTTGGATTGATAGAATATCTACAGACTTAGACTTCTTAGAGGAGCAAAAGTGGGAAGGTGTCAAGGTAGAAGATATAAGATCTGCTTTCAGGAGGTCAAGCAAATGGAAGTCTCCAGGAAAGGATAAAATTCCTAACTTCTGGTTGAATGCCTTCCCAGAGAGCCATGAACTGCTGACAAAACTTTACAACGATGTTTTGCAGCATCCTAGTATGATGTTCTCTTGGCTAGTTAATGGTTTAACATTCTTGCTTCCAAAAAATGAAGAAACAAAAGAACCAAAAAATTATAAACCCATAACCTGCTTAACAATAATGTATAAAACTGAATGAATATACTTATAGTTTTTTTAATAAAAAGTAGCATAATCTCTAATGAGCAAAAAGGATGCAAACATGGATCTTATGGTTGTAAAGATCGGCTACTCAACAATAAGATAATCTTGGAAGATTGTCACCAACAACACAAAAGTTGTCGATAACCTGGATAGACTATAAAAATGCTTTTGATAGCCTATGACACTACTGGATTAAGAAATGTCTGGAAATGTATAAAATTGTGCCTACTCTGTGAAACTTTTTGTCTGTAAGTATGAGATCATGGAGAACCACACTGACTTTGAACAGTGACAATGCTGGAGATATAACAATTTCATGCGGAATTTTCCAGGATGACTCACTACTACCACTTCTCTTTTGTTTTGCCTTAATACCTCTCTCAAAATTGCTTGATGCACAGTACGGTTATAAAATGTTTGATAAAAATATAAATCATCTCATTTACATGGATGATTTATACCTCTTTGCAAAAAATGATCAACGACTCAAGGACTTACTAGTGATTGTTAAACAATTCAGTGATGACATCAGGATGCAATTTGGCCTCGTTAAATGTGCAAAAGCTACCTTTATCAAAGGAAAAATGACAGAAACATCTAACGTTAACCTTGACCAGCAGAATGTCATAAAAGATTTATAATCAGCGGAGAGCTACAAATATCTTGGAGTAATTGAAGGGGACAGAATCAGGCATTCAGTGATGAGGGAAAGGATCAGAAGAGAATGTTATCGCAGAGTGAGAGCAATACAGAGCTGAATGCAAGAAACAGGATTGAAGCGATCAATGCTTTAGCCATACCAGTCATGACTTACAGTTTCAATATCATTAACTGGTCAATTACTGAAATATGTAATCTTGACAGAAAAATACGAAAACTGTTGACAATGCATAGAATGCACCACCCTAAGGCAGATATAGAATAACCTTATCTGCCAAGAAAAGAGGGAGGCCGTGGACTTTTACAACTGGCATTAACAATGAAGATTGCCACAATCGGCCTGGACACCTACCTGAAAAACTCTGAGGACTGGATGTTAAAACTTGTCTCAAGACATGAAAACAAGAAAGCATCTTACTCAGTAACAAAACAGGCAAAGGAATATTTAAGTGAATTCCAAATACAACAAATTCCGAAATTAGACATACTAGAAACAAGCACAAAAAGCTAAGCGTATGAAAACCAGTGCTAGAACTGCTGCCTTAGATATTCTGACTGATAAATGGCAAGGAAAACCTCACAATGGCAAATACCCAAAGAGAACGAATAATACTGATGTTGACAAAGCCTTTACCCATCGATGGCTAATGGCCTCTGGCTTAAAATCAGAGACAGAATGGTTTATCATAGCAGCCCAAGATCAATGCCTACCTACAAGGAACTACCAGGCTAACATATTAAAGAACGGCAGCTTTCCAGCATGTCGTGTATGTCAACAACAAAATGAAACCATTGATCATGTTGTCTCCATGTGCAGTCTTCTAGCACCTACAGAGTATCTCAGCAGGCATGATAGAGCTGCACAATATATTCACTGGGTAATTTGCAAAAACCTGGATTCGCCCCATGATAAAAAAACTAGTGGGAACACAAACAACCTCCAGTGCTTGAAAATAATCACATCGCACTCCTCTGAAACTTCACCATTCAAACGCCACAAGTTCTTCGACCTACCTTTCTTTCTATATCCATCCAGATTCCACTGTAAAGTACTTTTCGCTACATTTGGTGTGTCTTTTCTAATTGTGCTACCAATCAGCTTCCACTTTTTCTTAAATATTTGCTCCCATTTGAAATTTGATTCGTTCTTTGCCATAACTCCATATTGCTTATGTGTTCGGGCCATCTGATTTTCAGTATACTACGCAAGCACCTGTTGATGAATGATTGTATTTGTTTATTTGACTTAACTGTTGTTCGCCATGTCTCAGCCCCATACAATAACACCGCTTTTACGTTAGTGTTAAACATTCTTATTTTGTTCTTTATTGAAATTACACTTGCGCTTCATACTTTTTTTAACAGGTGGAAAGCAGTCCTTGCCTTACTTATTCTGATCTTAATATCTTCGTCAGTGCCACTTGAGAACGTTATCTTACTACCTAAATATGTAAACTCGGCTACATCCTCTAGTTCACCAGTTTCTAGTTTAATACGCTCACTGTTTTCTTCATTAACGGGCATAATTTGACTTTCAATCCTAGTTTGGCAGCTATTGCTTCTAATTTTGACGTTTTATTTTGCATTTGGCTATATGTTTGTGAAAGTAACGCTATATCATCTGCAAAGTCAAGATCTTCTTGAGCTTCTGCATCCGTCCATTCAATGCCTGTTTGGCTTTCAATCGTAGTTTCCTTCATAATCCAATCTATAACTAGTAGAAATAAAAAGGGAGAAAGTATACAGCCCTGTCGAACTCCTGTTTTTACTTCGAATTTATCCGTAGCTCCGTTTCCATGCAAGACTCGGCATGACGTTCCTTGGTAAGTTGCTCTTTTTATAGATATATACTTGTCTGGTATGCTGTAGTGCTGCATAATTCTCCATAAGCCTTCCCTATCTTCACTATCGAATGCTTTTTCAAAATCAATAAAATTAATATAAACGGTGCATTCCACTCTGTGCTTTGCTCCAAGATGATGCAAGCAGTGGCAATTTGATCTACACATGAATGGTTCTTCCTAGATCCATTATTTTCTAAGATATGGCAGGAAGAAAATGTGCCCAATGATTGGAAAGAAGGACTCATCTTAAAATTGCCAAAAAAGGTGATTTAAGCGTTTGCGGAAATTATAGAGGGATTATGTTGTTATTGACTCCCGGAAAAGTTTTAAACAGGATACTTTTGGAGCGGATGAGGACAGCAGTCGACAAATTGTTACAAATAGTAATAATAATAATAATAATAATTATTATTATTATTATTATAGAACAGACCAATATTTTCCTCATAAAACAAAAAGGGTACTGACAGGGCTCATATGGATGCAAGGATCAACTCCTAATCAATTACATGATCCTTGAGATCTGTCATAACAAATGGAAATCTCAATTCTGCATGGATTGATTATAAAAAAAGCTTTTGACAGTATTCAGAGATCTTGAAATCACTGGGTATCTTCAAAATTTCTCCTGTAATTTCAATCTTCTTGAAGCACACGCCATTGTCGAATGTGAATCTCCAGTTATATCACTCTAATGGAGTACTGACTTCAAACAATATTAATATTGACTGTGGGATTATCCAAAGTGACTCACTTTCACCTCTAATTTTTGCATAGCCCTAATACTCCTTACAAGTGAACTTAACAGAACAGGGTATGGGTATAAAATTGACAACAAGAAAATAAACCATCTATTTTATATGGATGACTTAAAACTATATGACAAAGACAATAATGAGTTTAAAGGCCTATTACATACTGTGAAAGCATTCAGTGATGACATCAGGATGGAATTTGGTCTTGATAAATGTGCTGAGGTCACTTTCCAGAAAGGGTAATTGAAGACCTGACATGCAATGGTGTTAGATGTTGACACTATTATAGAAGAATTTGAGCAGGAACAAATTTACAAATACTGTGGAATAAATGAGGGCTCTGACATTCAGCATGCAAGCAAGAAAGAGAAGAACAGGAAGGAATGATACGGGGGAGTTTGAGCAGCCCTGAAATCTGAGTTAAATGCACATAATAAGGTGTTAACTATAAATTCCTTTACAGTTCTGGTTGTTGTTTATAGTTTCAGTGTGTTGAACTGGAATATCAGCAAAATAAGGAAAATTAACAGGAAAACCCATAAGCTGTTGATTTGCAATAAGATGCATCACCTAAAGGCAGATGCAAATTGTCTTTACCTTCCCAGAGCCCAAGAAGGTTGAGGCTTGATCCAATTTGAAACCTCTTACAAAACCACCACAACTTGAAACCTCTTACAAAACCACCACAACTTGAAACATCTAACCACTGTATGCTAAAACTCATTAAAAATCACAAGAGACATAAGATTTGCTGATTAAAATTGAAAAATGGGGCATCTCAAGATGGTTACGATATCAGTGATTGTAGAAGCACTTGGAATGATAAAAAAAAAGGAACAGAAAATTATTTGAAGATGATCCCTGGCTTACTATCCATGTAAGAAGTGCAAAAGATTGACTTAACTAGTATGTCACATGTATTGAGAAGAGCATTGTTGCTGTGAATTTCTTTTCCTTTTTTCCCCTTTATTTTCTTTGTTTTCTATTTTCGTTTTTCTAATTTTTTAATTTTTCCTTCTTTCCTTTTTGTGTGTGTCTTTCTTACCCCTTTCCACCTCACCTGGAATTGCTGGTCTTGTGCAAAAGTTTGAAACCACCATCATCATCTTCTAAATCAGTGCTTCTCAGACTATTTGATGTGGTGTACCGGCAGTTTTTTTTTTCCAATGTGCCAGGGACCGTAATATTTCTTAGTTTCTTAGTAATATTAATTTATACCAGAAACAACATATATAGTGAATATAATAAAAATTGACAATTTTTTAATCTTATATTTATTTTGTAAACAAATAATACAATATTACATAAGCATTTTATAGTGTTTCTTTTCTGGAAACTCACCGTGTACCAGTAGCTGATGGCTTGCGGATCAGCACCGGTCCACAGACCACCACATAGAGTAGCACTGATCTAAATGACAAGCTTGCAGATTGTTACTATGCTGAACAAAAGGCTTAGTGACTTTTCACCTGTCTTTGTGTTCTGAGTTCAAATTCTGTCATGGTTGACTTTGCCTTTCATCCTTTTGGGGTCAATAAAATAAGTGTCAGTTGAGTACTAGGGTCGTTGAAATCGACTAGCCCCCTCTTCCAAAATTTCAGGTCTCGCACCTATAGTAAAAAGGATTGCTGTTGTTATTTTTATTATTATTGCTGGCGGATTGGACAAAATGTTGTTTTTAGTTACTCTTTTATCCTGTTTTCGTTTATTTGTTAAGTTATTTGACTGCAGCCATGCGGGAGCACCACCTTTAGTCGAACAAATCAATCCAGGACTTATTCTTTGTAAGCCTAGTACTTATTCTATCAGTCTCTTTTGTCAAACTGCTAAGTTACAGGGACATAAACACACCAACATTGGTTGTCAGGCGATGGTGACAGGGACAAACACAGACACACAAACATATACATATATATATATATATATATATATACATATATATATACGACAGGTTTCTTTCAGTTTCCATCTACCAAATCCACTCACAAGGCTTTGGTCGGCCCAAGGCTATAGTAGAAGACACTTGCCCAAGGTGCCATGCAGTGGGACTGATCTTGGAATCATGTGGTTGGTAAGCAAGCTACTTACCACACAGTCACTCCTGTGCCTCAACACAGCCACTCCTGAGTTCAAATTCTGCCGAGGTTGATAAAATTCTTCAGGGTTGATAAAATAAATAGCAGTCAAGTACTAGAATCGAAGGAATCATCTTTTTCTCTGAAATTCTCCTCCTTCTCCCCCTTATTATTATCACTTACAGTTATTTAATCTGCATGTTTGTTGCAATCTCTTGCTAGGACACACCCAATGCCCTAAGGCAGGTAAAAGTTAAGAGATGTTGAAATATAACTGAAAGCTTACAAAGGGGAGTGGCAAGGGCAGTAGTGAAGTACCTCTCTATACTACCACATGAACATTTAAATTGATAGGGTGTTTCTAAGGATGTGGGCAGTACTTATCGGCACAATCTTTTCAGTTTCTATGAGAAATGGTTCTCCTGGGATGTTATTTAGATATTTCTGACATCCCATTTTTCTCATGCTTAGGGGACCTGCAATAACAGGGACAGTTTTTGTTTTAAGATGCCACATCTTTTGTATTATCATGATTATTATTATTATAATTATTATTATTATTATTATTATCATCATCATCATCATATTCATCATCATTATTATTATTGAGTGAGAGAGCAGTGCAGGCCATCAAAGTGACACTGGGGTAAAATATACGAAGCCCATCATACCCATCATGACTACCTGTCTGATAAGGGTACACCAGGCACATGCATCACAACCATATGTACGCGACATGGTGATCTTATATCAAGATAAACAGTGCATGACCGTGCGGGTGGGGCCGAGTTAGAATTTTCTTCAGGTCGAGTAGCCCATACCGCTCAAAAGGTCCTTGAATAAGGGTTGTTTAAGGATGTTGAACAAAACACCCATGTTTCCAAAGGTGAATTATTCAAACCCCAAAGAATTCCACTCAGCACATGGCTATGATGCTCCCCTGCTACTTCTGCACGTGATCAGCGAGGCATATATCATCAGCCACTAAGGAACATGCTGAACTGGTTAAAGTCAAGCAAATTTGTGGTATTGAGCAGAATATTTGCTGTGGCCCATCTTTTATACCAAGACAAAACAATGTACATAACACTTCTGATCAGTTAAGACCAGAAGCCATGAGAGCCACTGCCTGATACTGCATCAGGGCATTTATTATTATTATTGCAGACATTCCACAGTACCCAATATTGTGATGTTGTACATTGAGGATATTGTGTGTACCAGGGATTTTTACAGTCTGTCAAGTAACAAGGACCTCAAATGCACAATATTTTATGCAGTATGCTGATTTTTGCAATACATCAAGATTGTAGGGTATTTCTAAAGTGTCCAGATGTTTATTCAGGTTGGGCAGTATTGAACCCAGTATTGAACCAGTCTTCTTTTTAAGATTATTATTATTATGTTGTTTTTTTTTTCTTCTTTCTTCAAATTTTCTTCCATTTCTCGCCAAGTGTTTTCTGTACACCTACGGCAGAGAAACTCGTTGTATGCATTCCCAGTTCACACACGCAAATTCACAGGTAAAACATGTATTTAAGAAAAAAAAAAGTTCATGAATGGATGTTGTTTTCACAGCGATAATGCTCTTCTCAGTACATGAGTCGTTCCAGTTAGCACAATTTTTTGCACTTCCTGTAGGGATGGTAAGCCTGGTATCATTTTCAAATAGGTTTCAGTACCTTTTTTTATCATTCCTAGAGATCCTACAATCACTGGTATGGTAGTCGCCTTGAGGTGCCACATTTTTTCAATTTCT
>NC_068988.1:77539955-77545017 GCF_001194135.2 Octopus bimaculoides
ATGGTGCATCTTATTACAAGTCAGTAGCTTGCGGATTTTTCTATCAATTTTGACTATTTCACTGGTATTCCAGTTAAGCACATTGAAGCTATAAAGAACAACTGGGACTGCTAAGGAATTTATGGCTAACACCTTATTATATGCATTCAGCTCAGACTTCAGAACTGCTTGAACTCTTCTATAACATTTCTTCCTAACCTTTTCTTTCATGCTTGCATGTTGGATACCAGAGCCTTCATTTATTCCTAGGTATTTATAGGTTTGTTCCTGCTCAAGTTCTTTTATTACTGTTTCGACATCTAATTCTATTGAACTTGACTTTACTAGTTTCCCTTTCTTAAAAGTGGCTTTGGCACACTTTTCAAGGCCAAACTCCATCCCTATATCATCACTGAATCCTTTCACAGTATGTAATAGTCCCTTATTATTATTATTATTATTATTATTTAATTGTCTTATTTTTATCACATGCTTTCACTGCACTACCGAACACAGCTCTGTGTCCCTTGGGTATGTGCTGGAGACTTATTCTTATTCAGCTTATTCACAGCTAAATAAATGTCATTTAGAGTTGATTCAAATGCCATCTCCTCTATAACTGGAAGGTGTTCGATTTTTTTCTATCATCCTCATGTCAGCAGATGATGGTCTATTCAAAAGTGTTGAAAAATGTTCTACTCAGTGCTCATGAATAGAAGTGGTATCAAAAGCAAATGTCCATTTGCTGTTCTCACTGGAGCTATTGAAGAAGATTTTGGGCCATATACCTCCTTAACATAAGAGTACAAGCCTTTAGCAGCATTTCTATCAGCCTTTTTTGCTCTGTCATTCCACCATTCCTGTTTAATTTTCCTTAAAACAATTTGTACTCTCCCTTTCAGCTTTCTGTAAGCTTCATTCCAGTTGATGTTCAAGAACTGAGAAGGAAATGTATTGCCTAAGTTTTGTTTTTCTAAAAGTAGATCATAAATTTCTGGTAATTTGTCTAAAAACCAGTCACTGGACTTACGCAATTTAAGTCCCAGTGAAGAACTTGCAGCCTGGAATACTTTTGTTTTGGAATCTTCCCATGGACTGTTTGAATCAAGATTGATACTTTCTATAGCATTGTGGAATCTCTGCAAGTTGTTTGGTAATTTGAAGTTTGCAACATATAACTTTTTCAGTACCTTAGGACCAAAATGTTGACTTTTAGGCATTATTGAAAAATTCCTTTACCCAATCACTAGATGATGGCCAGTCTCTCTGCTCCTCTCATGGCCCGAACACTAAAAACATCTTTCCTATCATGCTTTCTGATCAAAATATAATCTATGAGATGCCAGTGCTTAGATCTTGGGTGCATCCAAGTGGTTTTATATTTATTTTTCTGCTTAAATGGAGTGTTGGTAACAACCAAATTATTCTCAGTGCAAAACAACAAAAGAACTACTCCATTTTAATTACATTTTTCAATCCCATGTCAGCCTAAAACAGGCCATGAAATGTAGTCATTTCCAACTCTTGCATTGAAATCTTCCAATATGACCAGCTTGTCAGAAATTAGTACTTTCCTCAGTAATTATACTAGATCATCATAAAACTGTCTTACAGTTTCATCAGAATGAGACATTGTTGGTGCATAAACACCTGACAACAATAAGAAACCTACCTTTTGTCAGTTTTATACGGCATGACATGGTTTGTTCAGATATACCACTTGGAAATTCTGCAATGGGGGATACTAATGAATTCTTGAGAGCAAACCCAACACCAAATTCTCTACACTAACCCTCAGGTAGGCCCTCTCCAGAAGATAGTATATCCATAAGTAGGTTTATTTATTTGACCACCACCAGAGAGACAAGTTTCAGAGAGTGCAGCTATATCAAGAGAATATTTTTTACGTTCATAGTACACCTTTCTGGCCTCTTGTTGAAATTATTATATAGAAGTGTGTGCACATTCCAACAGTCAAAATTCAGAAGATGTTTATTTCTTCTTCTTCTTGAAGATTATTTGACCACAGTGGCAGGATGATGATCAGGCCCACACTGTGACACACCGTTCCTCTGACATTTCCAAGCCCTTTTGCCATTAACTGGATCTGTTTGAGACATTTCAGAGTAAGTTACAAGTGCGTTTTTAGGTTTCTGCCAATCATTTCAATGATTTTTACTGAGGTACAAGAAGTACCCGTGCAGATGAATAATTTTCAGTGGATGTAGCTTGCACGGCACTACCCCTGCCTATTGGCCCAAGAAGACTTTCACTGATGTGATATGAGAATTGACAAAACCAGGAACTTACAAGGCCTCAGATGTTATTTCGAAATTACCTTCTCCTAGGTAGACACCAACCAAAGTTTAGAGCTTCTACCTACTCATGAGATAAGCTATCCCATGATAAACACCAAACTGATGCCCAAATGCTCTGTAGAGTGGTTAAATATTGAAGTGTCCAACAAGGAGTAGCTCATACATAAATACATAAAAAAAAGAAGCAAAAACACGATGTACATATATTTACAGATATTTGTTGGATGACCTTTGACTACTCATGACTTCCTCTGTCCTTTGATGGGTCTTATTTTTCATCCCACGGGATATCCAACAGTCATGCTCCTCACCAAGCAAGCTTGATGGGGTTACCAGTTTAGTTGCCATTGACCCAAACATGTAACAGGTTGTACTGGCATTATTTACATTATTTACATTTGACGGATATTTGTCCCTATTTTGTTTGTTGTTAACACAACATTTCGGTTGATATACTCTCCAGCCTTCATCAGGTGCCTTGGAGAAATTTCGAAACCTGGGTTCTCATTCCTAAGGTATTTTTCAAAGTTATTATTATTATTATTATTATTATTATTATTATTATTATTATTATTGTTGTTGTTCAGGTCACTGCTTGGAATCGAACTCGGAATCTTGGGGTTAGTAGCCTGTGCTCTTAACCTCAAGATTCCGAGTTCGATTCCAAGCAGTGACCTAAACAATAATAATAATAATAATAATAATAATAATAATAACTTTGAAAAATACCTTAGGAATGAGAACCCAGGTTCGAAATTTCTCCAAGGCACCTGATGAAGGCTGGAGAGTATATCAACCGAAATGTTGTTAACAACAAACAAGATGAGGACAAATATCCGTCAAATGTAAATAACGTACGTAATTCCTCATCTCTTAAATATAGGTTGTATTGGGTTACATGTTACCAGTAGCAAATGAGAGTGATCTGACTAATACACACACACACACACACACACACATACATAAAAATATATAAAAAAGGTAATCCTGATCTCCAACTTAACATGTGGGGTTGTGCTAAAACACAGAATAATGCATTATTTATCTTGAGAGGTTAGGCCTTGTGGTTCATAAAAGCATATGTAATTATAATGCTATAATTACAATATAAATAAGAATGCTTTTATGCAGCATGAGTCCATGTGAAAGATCCTCTCATGGAAAATAATGCAGTATTCTGTGTTCTCACGCACAGCCCTACATGTTAAGTTGGAGATCAATATTGCCTTTTAGTATTCATACTGCTTTTGTTACTATTAATTATTTTATATAGACAGGATATCTCCACACTTTAGCAGTTGATATCTCAATTGATGTTTTTTTCCTTTCCAGATGAAACCCATTCTAAAATGCTACTGGAAGTGTACACAGTTGAAGTGCAAAGACAGTTTAGGAGGGAATTTCAAACAGATCCACCAATGTGACTTGTCATCACTTGAACTAGAGATAAGTTTGAAGCTAATGGAACTGTTCAAAATGTCAATGAGAAGCGTTCTGGAAGACTACAAACATCGACAACCCCCACAAAGCAAGAAGAAGTGTTGGAAACATATCACCAAAGTCCAAGAAAATCCGTGCATCAAGCGAGTCGTGAGGTAAGCATTTCAAAATTGCCTGTCCAATGCATTATAGAGCATTGCTATTGGAAAAGTTATATTCCAAGATTAGTCCATGCTATTAATGAGGATGATCCAGACCGAAGAGTGCAGTATTCCGGGCAGTACTTGGCATGATGTGTAAAAGATGCACATTTTCTAATAAAGATTGTGCGGAGTGATGAGGCCACATTCATAATAAATGCTTCAATTAACCACAACAATTGAACCTACTGGGAACCTGAGAATCTGCATGCTATGGTTGAACACGATGTTAATTTACCAGGAGTTAAAGTGTGGTGTGGCTTATCATTAAGGGAATTAATTGAACCATTCTTTTTTGACACTACTGTAACTGGTCCCATTTACTTGAACTTGGTGCAACAGTCTGTCATGCCAAGCATTAGAAAAGACTGAAAATAAGGAGTTTTATTTTCAGCAAGATGGGGCACCCCCACACAACCATCACAATGTTAGATCCTTCCCTGATGAGATCTTGCCAAACAGGTGGATTGGACGAAGGGGTTTCATTGAATACCTTCCGCATACACCAGATCTCATACCAATAGACTTTTTTTAGGGGGATACCTAAACGACAAAGTCTATGCTATGAAACCTGCAACAGTCACTGATTTGAAAGCAGCCACTGAATTAGAATGCACACAAATACCAAACAAACTGTTTTGTGATGTTTGCAATTCCAATGCTTCATGTTGTCAGCAGTGCCTGGACCAGAATGGATCTCAGTTTGAAAACAGGCGTTGGCAAAACAATAAAATAATGTCTGTAGATTGTATTAAATCTTGAAAATGAAATGTATTTTAATACACGCCTACTTTACAGCAATTGAGAATAACCTGTGTGCATATATATATATATATATATATATATATACTAGCAGCTAAGCCCAGTTTCACCCGGTCAGAGAGCGACGTGAAGAGAGAAACGAAGACATTAAAAAGAGGAAGAAGTGGATACGAAGTGGTGTTTGGGTGACGGATCTTGGTAGGAAAAAAAGAATGTCATGGTGAGTTAGTAAGGAGAGCAAAGCAAGACTGGACTTACGTGGGCTGACAGGATGCTGAAAAAATTGCGGAGTTGAAATTGAAGCAGTTGAAGTTGCCGTTGTTATCATTAGGGTGCCTCTTGGTAGACAACATTCTTTGTCCT
>NC_068988.1:77549101-77554446 GCF_001194135.2 Octopus bimaculoides
TCTATGTTATGAAAAATAGGTAAAGAATACTGAGAAGAAAGTTTAATCTATGACGTTGTATGTATCACTTTCTCTCTCTGTTGAGCGCGTGTGTAAGAACACTGTCCCAGGTAGAAGGGAAGAAATATAAAAGTTGCTAGAAACAACAGCCAAATCTCCCTTAAATCACACAAAGTAAACGGAATTTAAAAATCTAATTACTGCACTGGAAAGTTCACATCGAGAAAATTCCATTGATGTAAAGATTTTTACAAAAAAGTGGAAAATATGGATTTCTATAAACTTTTAAAAAGGCTTCACACAGACACACAACTTCAGCTTTATATATTAAGATATATACACATATCTATCTATCTATCTATATACATATGCATACATACATACATACATACATACATACATACATACATACATACATATATATATATATATATATATACATAGCAGTTGAGTGTACCTGTGGAAGTGGTAGACCCAGGAAGACCTGGGATGAGGTGGTGAACCACGTCATTTGAACTTTAGTCCTCACCAAGGCAATGACTAGTAACCAAGACCTTTGGAAATATGCTGTGTGTGAGAAGACCTAGAAAGACAAGTGAGACCATAACCTGTAGCCTTTACCAGGGCTGTAGCCAGCCCACTTATGCGCACCTTTCCTTCTTTGGATAGAAAACTCTGCTTGCAAAGACCTGTTGAGGCAAGTGAAATCGAAATCGAAATCGAACCAAATTCGACAACTAGCACCCATGTCAACCTTCCTGCATTGGACACTAAATTCTGCTTGTGAAGACCTGTTGGGGCAAGTGAAATTGAAATTGAACCAAATTCGATGTCTGGTACCCGTGCCAGTGGAGCGCTAACAACACCATCCGAGCAGGATCACTGCCAGAGCAGCTGTCTGGCTTACGTGCCGGTGGCACATAAAAAGCGCCATTTGAGCGTGATCGTTACTAGCGTCACCTAACTGGCACTTGTGCCGGTGGCACGTGAACAAAACATTAGAGCAAGGTCATTGCCAGTGCCACTGGACTGACTCCTGTGCAGGTGGCACGTAAAATACTCCATTTTGAGCGTGGCTGTTGCCAGTACTGCCTGACTGGCCTTTGTTTACATCCTTGTAATTTAGCGGTTTGGCAAAAAGACTGATAGAATAAGTACCAGGCTTCAAAAAAAAAGTACTGGGATGAATTCATTCAATTAAAAATTCTTTAAGGTGATGCTCCAGCATGGCTGGATTCAAATGACTGAAAGAATTAGTAAGATAAATGATATATATATACATACACGCATATATATAAGCATGTATATATATGTACACACACACACACATGAACACACAAACACATGCACACACACACACACACACACACACACACACACACACAAGAAATTAGCAGAAAAGAACAGGATGAATTTATTGATGTGATATATAAACTGTTTAATTAATCTTTTAACGGGTGTACCTTTAGCAGGATTTATTTTATAGCCACAGTTTCATTAGTAGTAATAAATGAATAGAAAGTAAATCTCTTCCTGGATAGAAATAACTAATCAATCACTGATAACTTTCTCCTGAATGATCTAGATATTGTGATTTTCCAAGCTGAAGAAATAAGTCATTGAAATCCATAGTTGCTTCCTGAACAATAGTCTATGTTCATTTCTAATTTGTTCTAATGTGGCTCAGTTTTTCTTTTATGCTGATGATGGTATTGTTTTGGTTGCTGCAGCTGATACTCCTACTGCTACTATTGTTATTTTCGTTATTGTTGTTGTTGTTAATGATTATGATGATGATGATGATGACGATGATGACGACAACGCCGCTGCCGATGATGATGATGATGATGATGATTTTAATCATGTTGGCAATAGCTTGCCAGAGAAACAGACGACCTGATCTTTTATTATCTGTAATCTCTTGATTGGCACAATGGTTTGTAATCCCACCTATCAGCCTGGATTAACCTGGAAATAATATCTCATTTCAGTGATGAACTGATCAATATAATTTGCAGAACATTAAACTTTTCATTCAGTTAACACTTGAAAGTTTGTTGATCATATCAACAGGACCAAGTGGAACTCTGTTTACGCGTGAAAATGATGTATACAAGCACCAAATTAAGTTAACGTTTACCAACCACATGTTGCCTCCATAACTTTTGGTTAAACTTTTTTATTCCCTTGATTTTTCCTTCATCATAGATTTTCCCCACAATAGCTTAGAACAATATTTCCCAACTAATTTTCACAGAACCTTCCCCTTAATTTTCTTGAACCTCAAAACCCTTTCTCAATCCACTTCACTGATTATAATGTTGGCCCTCATATAATTTTTGCCCATTTTTCTCTTTTCTTCAATGATATTGTTTTATATTTTAAGTTGTTTAACCTTTAACAATCTCAGAAACAACCACCTCATCCTGCCAAGTTGTATTATAACTTTGTATTCCTTGTCATACCTCACAATCAATGCAGCAGATTACTGGACAGTTTGCACATATCTGGCAGCTTCATTAATGTGCTGATCTACCTTGCTGGAAGGTAACCGGTCTTGTATTCATTAGAAGATTGATGAGGTTAATAACTCATTCGATTCATATTCCTGGTTAACAGGAATTTTGGGTTTGGCACTCTGAAAGCAATTTAGAATCAGTTGATGAGTATAAAAATTGAAAACAAAATGGGAAGTGATGTTCATATTTCACAAACTGAAACCAAAAAATGATGTATCACATAAAAAATTAGACTGCTAGACCAAAGTACAATACTGGAATTAGAGTGAAGATTTATTAATTTTAAGAACCTGAGTTTTTATGTTTCTGTCCAGTTGTTTTATTAAATCTCTTTCTGTTTGTATAAAGTATGTTTTAAAAAGGTTTGGACAGGGACCTCTGGTTCAGGCATGGATTATATTCCCTTAGCTAGGGCTGACAGTATTAATTTAAAATGAATTAAGAGAATAATGATTTCTTTCATAATCAGGAGTCTATTGGATATGCATAAAACTTGGACATGGTACACATGACTAACACTTGACATTAGTATCATAAGCAACAACAGCTACAACAATATATATTAAGTCAAATTGGTTTGAATAGAAATCGAAACATATTGAAAAGCAAAATGATTTTTTAAAGTGTCCTGCCTGATAGACCAGGCTTCAGCTCACTTGACACAAGAATTTGTCTTACTTCAACAATTTTATAAACTATTTTCTTTTGCCAATGTTGACTATTATTAATTGCTTTAGAGTCTATTAATTTTCCTTTTCCATAGTGTAAACTTACCGTACTTTTACTCTGTGGAACTACACTCTAGGAATTCACTGCCAAAACAGCATTACATTTCTAAAGTAATTTGACTTTTACAAGAGAGAAACCCTCTATCACCAACTAAAATAGCAGTTGTCTATAATTTATCTATTGCATGCAAGAAGATTTTGGCCAACTACTCTTCTTCCTAAGAAACCTTCCCAATGTCTTCAGAAATGGTCATTCTAAAATGTATTAATGATACAACCATTGTAAAGACATGCTTACAATGGATGCAAATGGTTAAATAAATGAATTCTAAACAATCCATTAAAATACTGATAGGTCCAGAATACAGGCTAACATTTCACTATATTTTTCTTAGGAATTGTTTTTCAGCCTTTCGAGAGGAGGAGGGATGTCAGTGAAAATGTATCAGTTCCGAGTCTGGATTGACAGAACAATAAAAACATCAGATTAAATGTCTTATGGCATTTGTTCCAGCTCTTTGCAATCTGAGTTCAAATCCTTCCATGCCCTGTTTGAGTGGTAGACTTCATCTGTCAGTCTGTCTAACACCTCCGCCTTTTAATGGAGACCACTCTGTCTCAAACATTCAGATTGGGTCTTCAGTTTGAAGATATTTTCTTCACCCAGCCTCTACAAATCTCAAGTGCCCTGTAAAGGGTCACTTGCTCTTATCTACCATACCCAATGAGAAAGTGAAAATAAAATGAATCCTAGACCAATACTGCTTTTACTTTAGGTATCTCTTTATTGCCAGTCAGCTTTTTAATGTTCAATATATTAAAAATATATTGGCAAAGAGATATGTACAATGTAATCACGTATTGGAGATGTTTGGTTTTATGCCCTCAACTTCATAATGTGAGTTAGTTTGACAAAAGTCATACTAGAAATAACAACTAAATCTCGCTCAAATTACACATACCATCATGAAAACAACAGACACTTCAGATTAGGTAGTC
This sequence comes from Octopus bimaculoides, assembly GCF_001194135.2. Lineage (NCBI taxonomy): Eukaryota > Metazoa > Mollusca > Cephalopoda > Octopoda > Octopodidae > Octopus > Octopus bimaculoides. Next base: position 77,553,348 of record NC_068988.1, read on the forward strand.
CTAGATATATGATACCAGAGACAAGGATGTGTAGTTATGGCTGAAATATCTTTTATTAAGTGTGATTATTCAGAGATGATCTGGAGCTAAGCAATAACAGCAAAATGACAGTTTAGAATTCCAAACATGGCTTTAAAAAGGCAGAACAACTGTTTAAAAAGTGATATATGACAGAAAACATCCTGAAATACAAGTTAGTAATATAAATTGGAATAAATCATTAAGAAAAGTGATCAAAGTGAAAATAATTGAATAGATGATGAGTGAAGATTTGATAAACATTACAAACCATTAGATTTTTTAGAGTTAGAGAAAGAGAGAAAGGACATTTAGAGGGCCACAGCGATAGATTTTTGATAAACCAATTGGTAATCAGTTATTTAACAACAAAGTAAGTTACACGTACATGTGTGTGTGTGTGCGTGTGTGCGTGCGTGTGTGTGTGTGTGTGTGTGTGTGTGTGTGTGTGTGTGTGTGTGTGTGTTTATATATTGAGTGACTCTTCCAGAATACAATGTTTTTCCTGCTGAAAGGAAGCATTAGAGAGTAACTCATTTTCACAGAATTTTGTGAACCATAAGAATATTGAGGTTGTGATAGTTATGAGATATTTTAGTGGCATCTTAGTCTAACATGATATAAAAGGTTGTTGTATGTGGTGTGGTATATCATAGAGTAGTGTAGTGTAACATGCTGTAGTGTAGTGTAATCTAGCAGAGTATACTGTATTATAGTGCAGTATTGATGTTGGTGATGTTCAGTATCAAGTCACTTCACTGAGTAGACCTATAATCAAAGACCATCTAATAGTATATGTATCACAACTATATTTAATATATCTTTCTTTAATTAAAATGCTAAGGTATATTTAGAGGGCGATTTCACTGCTTTTTCTAACAATTCAATTGACAACAAAGGTTTTACTGTTTTATAGGTGGTACAATAACAGAGGAGATAGTAATAATAATAATAATAATAATAATAATAATAATAATAATAACAACAATAACAATAATAATAATAATAATAATAATAATAATAATAATAATAATAATAATAATAAAAAAATTGCACTACTGGGTACTGCACACATTCTACG
>NC_068988.1:77554991-77555529 GCF_001194135.2 Octopus bimaculoides
GGTGGTGGTGGTGATAATGGTAATAATGCTGGTGGTGATGAAGATAACGATGATAATGATAATGATGAGGTTGTTGGTGCAGTTAACAGTGGTGATGGTGCTGGTGGCAACGGTAATGATGATGATGATGACTATTGCTGTCAACCTAATCAAACCAAATCTAGTAAGCTGCAATAGTGATGTCAGTGATTATATCCAGTGCGTAATCATTTAATCCATCTGAAGGCTGCACTGGGCTTTCACTGATCAAAACATCAAACCTGCCTAACAATAACTCTTGTTCTATGAATAACACATGCATACACACACACATGTACACATGTATACACATGCATATACATACTCTTATGCACAAATGCGCAACACACACGGTCACATACAGATATACACACTTATACACATACACACATTATATATGCACATATCCTTTCACGCATACACAGTTATATATAATTTTTCATCTCTCACTTGTTTCAGTGATTAGACTGCAGACAGGCTGGGACACCCCTTCGAAGGGGTTTAGTTGAATGCATGGACC
>NC_068988.1:77555539-77555987 GCF_001194135.2 Octopus bimaculoides
CCCCCCAGGACTTTATTTTTTTAAACCAGGTACTTATTCTACATGTCTATTTTGCTGAACCACTAAATTACACGGATGTAAACAAACCATCACTGGATATCAAGCTATGGTGAGAGACAAACACAAAGACAAAGACACACACACACACGTGTGTGTGTGTGTGTGTGTGTGTGTGTGTGTGTGTGTGCTTATGCATATATCGTCGTCGTCGTCGTCGTTTAACGTCCGCTTTCCATGCTAGCATGGGTTGGACGATTTGACTGAGGACTGGTGAAACCAGATGGCTACACCAGGCTCCAATCTGATTTGGCAGAGTTTCTACAGCTGGATGCCCTTCCTAACGCCAACCACTCAGAGAGTGTAGTGGGTGCTTTTACGTGTCACCCGCACGAAGGCCAGTCAGGCGGTACTGGCAACGGCCACGCTCAAAATGGTGCATTCCATGTGC
>NC_068988.1:77556841-77557477 GCF_001194135.2 Octopus bimaculoides
GGGCACCGGCAATGATCTCGCTCAAAAGGCTTCATGTGTCGTCCGCACATGAGTCAGTCCAGGGGCACCTGCAACGATCTCACCCTCACAGGAGTCAGTCCAGGGGCACTGGCAACGATCTCGCTCGAAAGTCCCACGAAGGCCAGCCAGGCGGCACTGGCAACGGTCACGCCCAAAATGTCACATTTCATGTGTCACCCGCACATGAGCCAGTCCAGGGGCACTGGCAACGATCTCACTCGAAAGATTTCATGTGTCGCCTGCTCATGAGCCAGTCCAGAGGCACCGGCAACGATCTCGCTCAAAAATCCTACGACGGCCCCAAACAAGAGCCAGTTCAGGGGCATTGGCAACGATCTCGTTCGAAAGATTTCATGTGTCGCTCGCACATGAGCCAGTCCCGGGGCACCGGCAACGATCTCGCTCGAAAATCCTACGACGGCCCCGCACAAGAGCCAGTTCAGGGGCACTGGCAACGATCTCGCTCGAAAGATTTCATGTGTCATCCGTACATGAGCCAGTCCAGGGGCACCGGCAACAATCTCGCTCGAAAATCCTACGACGGCCCCGGACAAGAGCCAGTCCAGTGGCACTGGCAACGGTCTCGCTCGAAAAATTTCTTGTGTCACCTGCACA
>NC_068988.1:77557867-77563418 GCF_001194135.2 Octopus bimaculoides
TATATATATATACATGTATATGTGTGTGTGTGTGTGTATATATATATATATATATATATATATATATATATATATACATGTATATGTATGTGTGTGTGTTTATGCATATATGTGTGTGTGTTTATATATACATGTATGTATATACGTACACATGCCACTGATATACGTTCTCAGGCTTATCATTAAAGGCACGAAACTGAGTATTAGTATCTTGGTCGATAACTGATGAAGAATTAGAGTCCTTCTATGTCTGTCCTATGCATACGTTTTGTAGTATTTGATGCCGTTTTCATTTATATATATATATAAATATATATATGAAAGGAGCAGTCTGTTGGTTACGATGATGAGGGTCCCAGCTGTTACGATCGACAGTATAGCTTACTCGTGAAATTCACATGCAAGTGGCTGAGAATTCGACTGATACATGTACTCTTAACATAGTTACATTAACGTAGGTCTCTGGGAGATTCAGTGTGACACAGAGTGTGACAAGGCTGGCCCTTTGAAATACAGGTACTACTCATTTTTGCCAGCTGAGTGGACTGGAGCAATGTGAAACAAAGTGTCATGCTCAAGGACACAATGCATTGCCGAGAATTGAACTCATGACCTTACAATCTTGAGCCAAATGCCCTAACCACTAAGCCATGTACCTTCACACACACACACACACACACACACACACACACACGGCTAAATGGAGAGATAGATTAAATAGATATGCAAATATATATATATATAAAAATTAAGGTACTCAGAAACCTGGATGTTTGTACATTTACAGATTTTTATTAATGTCACATATTAAATGAAGCGCTTTTCACCTAGTCGTGTAGGTTTTTCAAATTGTTTATATATAAATGGTATATTTATACTCATTATTACTATCAACATTTTACATTAAGTGACATGTGATAATAATATGTATAAAGTGAACTGTTGCACAGAGTCTCAAAGCGATTTGTTTACACTACTGAAAGCTTGCACAGCCTCATCCACAGATTGCATTGTCAAACCAGTATCAGTACCATGTTTATCTGGCTGTCCTCTATATTTGTTGCTATAGTTAGATATAATCACATTGTTTGACAAGTAAGTGTGCCGCACACACACTAGAAAAAAGGCTAGCTAGGTGGCCAGTTGTTGTGAATTTTAGGAGGCCTTGCTCCCTCTCTTACCAGGAAGGGATTGATGCTTAATAATATACAGATGTATAAAGTATAATTGCAAGAGAGAAATTATAAAGAAGAAAATGGTAGAAGAAGGATTATGTTTTATCTAGAACATTCTGAACAAAATACTAACTCCCATACACACAGAGACAGACAGACAGATAAACAGACAGACAGACACACACACACACACACACGTATTAGCATACATATATAGACACACATATCCATTTACAAACACGTATGTATGCATACATTGCATACATACATATACATACATATATACATGTGTATGTATGTATGTGTGTGTATATATACACACACACAAATACATACACAAACATACTCACATACACACAAGCACACCTAGCATACACATAGACACATATCACAAATTCAGTCTTTATGCAAAAAAATACAATTTCTCCGATTGATAAAGATGAATAGAAATTTTTTTTGAAATGTTAAAAGAAAAATATAAAGACAAATTCTTAAAAAATATAACTTGAAAGTAAAATAGAAAGAAATCGAAATAAAACTTTCCTAGAACAAAAATGAATTGTTTGTTTTTTGTCCCATTTATTATTATATTGTAGAATATAATTTCAAATGATTTTAATGTTTTTCTTTTATTTTTCTGACCATGAAACTGATAAAGAAGAAATGGAAGAATTCACTACTTTGAAATTATTATTGATTTCTTGTGATTGAGAAGATGAGAAATTTTTTCAGACAGTGATGTCTATACGAAGCTGTGCTATTGAATTGGCTGATCACCATATATTACTGATATTCAGAGGAATCAATGAGGGAGCACCTATGTAGTTAGTTAACCAGTTAGATAATAACAGCTAAAGTTCTTCCTTATACCAAATTTTATTGTCTTTTAAAAAAGGACATCTTGAATAATATCATTCAAGATGCATTGTCAAAGTAAAAGATGGCATGGTCAAAGCTGTTCTGAGTTTCATTATTGGCTTTTGTCTTTGAGGTCTGATGTGGTTCTAAAAATCAACAACTATAACAACTGCTATTTTATCAACCTTGGGGAAATTATAAATATCAACACAGTTGTGTGATGAAGAAGGTTGTTTCACTTGTGTGTGGGGCTCAGTTTAAGCCACAGCAGGGAACCTTGTGGAAAAAAAATTTGATACAGTCTTTGGTTGACCCAAATGTAACTGGATTGATGGAGGTTATGGAAGTCTATCAGAATGACAGTACCTGTCTTTCATCTTCAGCTGCACACTCATTGGTGAGGTACTCAGCAGGATGGCTGAGCCTGATGTGACCAGGGAACTGGAGTCAGCTCTGACTGATTGGACTGTTGAATGTCTCACCATCCCTCAGAATACAGATGTCCTATGTAACTGGGACAACATTAAGTGAAAAATCTACCTTCAGGCAGACTGAGACATTTTTGGACCAGTATCATCTCGCCTTCCTCCATTTTACTTTGCAGCTAAACAGTAGTGCTTGACATAATTCGGTCCCTTCCTCACCAACTGGTACCCTTCTTGATGATGAGTGCACTTGTAAGTCACACAAATGGAATTTGTGGAGCTGTAGTTGACAAATTCGGTTTGCATCTGATATCCTGCACCAATAGCAAGAGCTGGTTACTCCAACATTCTACTCTGGATAACATAATGAGAAGAGGCTTTGATGTGGATAACTTCCTGTCACAACTGGTCAGCAGGTCATGACTGCAGGGATGGTAAGCACCCTGATGGAATAATCTTCCCATACAAGGGAGGTAAATCTTCTGCAACATGTTTTGCATCTCCAGCCTTGCCACATCGGCTGCAAACCTGGGTATCACCACCCATAATGCAGAGGAGAAGAAGATAACCAATTACAAGAGTTTGATCAGCTGCTATCTGTTCATACTAATTGCCATCAAAACCTCAGGTGTTCTCAGGCTCCATATTGCTGATTTCCTCCATAAAATCAGGATGACAGCCATCCATCTCAGACATGAGCCTCACAAGCCTGTTGCAGTAAGTTTCACAGGCCATTCTTCATGGCAATGCATTTACAATTATGTTTGCAAGGCACAGCTGAACATACCATTCAGATTATGGTATACAACCTGTTACTCCCTCACTGCCCTATCTTTCATTAACTACTCTTTTCCCAGGCTTCTCTTTTGCTTTGTTTCCTTGTTGAAGTAATTCTGGAATATTTTCAATAATTTAATCGTTTATACTTTTAATTCTTTTCTATCTTTTTTTCCTGTTTTTTTTTCTTATGATTGCTTTATATTTTTATATATTTGTTGTTTACAGTTATTTTATAAGTTGAAAGATGAAGTCTCTCCCATAGCTATTTTTTAGTATTGAGCCAGAGATTGGTAGCTTTTTATAGTGTAACACTACCTGCAAATATGTTTTTGTTCAAAATATAATCAGGCTGTTGCTATACTAGAAAGACCTCCACATTTCAAAGTAGAGTTGGTTATATGGACTCCAGTACATAGTTTAATAATCTGGGAAGTATGTAAGTCTTGGAGGACTTAGGGAAAATTCAGACTCAGCAAGGAACCTAAATAAATACTATAAGGTATTTCTCTGATGTTCTACCAATTCTATAGCCAACCTTGACACCTAACTGATTTTATCATCCATTCACCTACCCACTCATTACACTCTTACCAACTGTACTGCTCATCAACCACTCCATACTCTAAGTTCTACCATCCACCATAACATACTATCAATTCTGTCATCCACCACCATAATGCTCTCCTGCTTTTACCTTCTACCAACATATTTAGATTCATAAGTGAATTTATATGAGGCCATTATGCTAGTGCATACTAATTTAGTTAGTCTTGAGGTTTGGTGGCAACAACTCTCCTCAAATCTCAAGAATCTTCATTAAGATTCTGGCAGAATATCGTTAGGTTCTTTTCTGAAGGTTGACAATGTGTATCATCATGGTCATCATGGTCATCATTGTTATTAAGGTGGCGAGCTGGCAGAATTGTTAGCATGCCAAGTGAAATGCTGCTAAGCATTTCATCTATCTTCATGTTCTGAGTTCAAATTCCACTAAAGTCGATTTTGCCTTTCACCCTTTAGGGATCAATAAAATAAGTACCAGTTGAGCACTGAGGGTCGATGTAATCAGCTTACCCCCTCCCCTAAACTTGCTGGTCTTGTGCCAAAATTTGAAGTCATAGTTATCATTATTGTTGTTGTCACATTGCCAAAGATTAACTTTTGAGATTTACTTCTATCAAAAACTCCTCAAAAATCAATACCCATGATTTAGGTTTGTATCTGTACATTCTTTAAATGCAGCTATGGATTGTGGCTATCAACAACATATGTTGTCTGGGAGAAAAAGCATTTCTAGGTAAGTACATGCCCATGGAAACCTGGCAACAGTTGTAAGCCAGATCAGAAATGCAGGCTCTGTAATAGACTGTTGTACTTTTGTGTTTCTTTTCATATGTTGTATTTTATCTCTACGTGAGGCTGATTTTTACCCAGCACCCTTTGTTTAGAAAGTCTTTTATGTTAACTAAAACAAAGAAAGGCCAAATGTCTTGAGGCAGCAAAGAAACTTCTGTAAATTTGCTTGATTACTTACATATAACAGTCATGTCTTCTTCAAATTATGCCACGCCATTTGAAAAGCATGAAAGTAACATAAGATATTGTATTCCTATAAGTTGCAAGTTTGTATAAAACACTGGCTTGTTTACAACCTTTCCATCTTTGACTGCTTCTATCACTGTTAATTTCTGGCTAACATAGAACAACACAAACAACGTCAGCCAATATAGTGTGCAGATTAATTTTTTCCCACCATGAATAATTACCTCTGGGAATGCCACTGCTTGGGCTTAGAGTGCCTTTGAAATGTTAAAGTGTGTTTCAGATCCTAACATCAAATCTCACTTGAAACGTAGTTAAAAGCACCAAATTCTCTGTGGTCCCATCTGCTAAATGGTATATAGATATCATGACATTCTACTGAGTAATTAATGACTTCTTTCAAATTCTATCACAACTGAATTCAACCTGTGGCTCTTAAGAAAGCAACTGCAGGAAAATAGAAAAATCATGCCAGTGCATTCTTCTTTGATTCCTTATGACCTGCTAGGTTACAGAAAATAACTGCATACAATACATTGCTGCCAATGTAATTATTTAACAATCCTATTCTTAGAAGCAAATTTTAAAATATGGTGTCTCCAGTGAATTTAACTCAACATCAAAAGTATTTGATATTTCCTTGTTTTCCTGTCAGGTTTCATTGGTCGAACAACTCTTCACCCACAACTACATAAAGTTCAGCTTTTGATTTGCTATTAATTTCATTACCATATACATACAATTTTTACATGTGTATGTATGTATGCGTAT
>NC_068988.1:77563428-77572415 GCF_001194135.2 Octopus bimaculoides
ACACATACACACATACACACTCACACATGTGTATGTGTGTGTATGTATACATTTATAAATAGATGTGTGTGTGTATATATATATATATATATATATATATATATGCACACATATACACATATATATACTTGTATGCTTAAATTTATAATATATCTTGTTATATATGTGTGTGCACATGCCTGTTTACATAAATATTTAAACATACCCACGAATACTTGCATATGTATGTATGTTTTGATGTGTATGTATGTCTGTCTAACTCTTCGTTCATACATATGTATATACATACATGTCTATGTACTTTTATACAAACATACATATCTACATACGTATGCACACACACACACACACACACACACACACACACACATTTATGTGTATATGTACATATATGGAGACACATGTGTCTATGTATTTAAAGAAAATTTATTTACATTTCAGTCTATTGATGTTTTACTCTCCAAAAAGTTTTCACTTCTAAATATTAATCTATTTAGGACTAAAATTAGCCATCAGACATAAACATAAATTAGACACACACTTGTGTGTGTGTGTGTGTGTGTGCTCGTACATGCATATGCATATATATAATATATATATGCATGCACACATGTGTATATATGTGTACATATGAGTGTATATAATATACAGAGATATACATTATATATATATATATATATATATATATATATATATACACATGCATATATGTTTACACATGCATACATATATATGAAATAACTTTGTATATTATAAAACTTCTGTAAGTTAAACAAGAATGTAAACACATTCTTTCTATCTCATTGATGTGCAAGGAAATAGGGAGTCTCTTGGCAGACTGTTACATGGTTGTTGATCACTCCACAGTTAATATATATCTAGCTTATTTCCTTAATCAGTAGCATTGATTATCTTTCATAATGTAATCATGAATTAGCTAGTATGATGGGGTACACCATAATTTGTACATTTGTGGCTTTGACAGTTTTTCATTAATCAGCCAATATATTTTTACACACCTATTGTTTATATAATGATGAGGTATCGAAGGTGCAAAAATGTAAATTAAGTTTTCCACTATGGTGTGCAACCTAATTCATGACTTCTTGATAAGCAGCTGGTATATGGTATTGATTGGGAAATGAACTGAGTACAAATGATGAGCAAGCCTATTAGAAAGCAACAGGATTGTTGGAAAATTCCTTACAAATATCTCCAACTTCCTTAGACAAGCCTGTTTGATACATGAGGTGTGCCAAAGAATAAGACTTACATATTATTTGTAGGTCTCATTTGATGTTCTTGTTTCTAGGCAAACAACAAAAGCAAGGATAAATTCTTTAAGGATTTATATAAAGTAGTAGACTACATGTGGAATAGAAAACAGATCTACAGACCTATATTTTGGCTGACTTCAATGTTTGAGTAGGATTTAATTGGGTGCAAGAATTTGCCTCTTTGTGTCAGACAGTTTGGTGTTGGCAAGATTTAAAAACATAGAGAGTAATTACTAGTTTTCTGTCCTTGCATTTCCCTCAGTTGAACAAACATGTTCTACAACAGAAAAGCTGTTGAAATATATCTTGGTACCAATCTAAGTTTGAATATTGGCATCAATATGATTTTCATGTTGATTCTCCTAGTGTTTTCTCAATGCTGTCAAATTCACAAGATCACAGACCACAGTTTTACTATTGCTAGGACAAAGAAACTTCAAAGGCAAGCATCCTCAGAAACCAAGATATTGTTAGTATTGTGGGTTTATTGGGCATGGTACAGTTAGTGCAGTTATATACTGAGGTCAGTTCCATTACCTACCCTCTGATTTTCAGCCTTGTGAATCTAATATCCTGGGTACATTAAATTCACAACACCCCTCTGTTAAAATACAAGGTCTTCTGTATCTATCTCAGAAAGCAAGGTGGTAGATTGAAAGAATCATTAGAATGTTGGGCCAAATACCTTGTAGTAGTTATTCTGGCTCTATGCATTCTGGGTTAAAATCTCACAGAGATATTTACTTTGACTTTCAGCCATCCAATATTGATAAAATAAAGTACCAGACATATGCAAGCTTTCTTAAGGTTGACTGTTCTCTCCTACCAATTTGTGATCTTGTGCCTATACTATAAATTATTATTTTGAGGTCCTCAGTTATGTTCAAACATAATTTTAAGGAAGAGTTGGGTTACTGTGTTTGAACTTAATAGAAAAGAATCCGTTTTTGGATCATTACATTTCAGAGCATTTGCATTTCCTTCCTTTTTTGGTTGTCATGGTAAAACTAAGGCTTATCATTGATATTCTTCTGGGGAACACAGACCCAAGAAATTTGAACTGATCTTCAGATGTTTTGTAAGCACAATCATAAATAAATAAAAAGCAATATTGACAAACAGAAAGAAAAATGACTACATTAAACAAGCAAGCATAAACATTCACACTACACACTTGTAAAAGGAAATGCTATGGCAACAGTAACTCTGTCTAGTTTTTCTGCTAAAAAATAATTCCGAGTCCACACTCAGAAAAAAGTAATATCGAACTGGTGTGTCATAAAATTCTCTGTCTCCTTTTCTGATACTCTTATTAAAGATGAGGAGCGAAGGACAGTGACACTCCTCTGCCTATCAGAAAGTGATGGGTTTTCTATATGCCTCAAAATGGAAAAATTAAAAGACATCCCAGCTGATATGCAGAATACTGTAGTTCTTAACAACAGAGGAAGGATATCTGAAATTATACATTAAATCTTAAGATCAAGGATGAAGCATGACAGGATGGCAGACTGAATTGGTCTGCCACACACCTACCTATTACCCACTGGCTACACATGTCCTTGGCTGTCACAGCTCATATTTCACTGCCATGTAGCATAGCTGTTTGCACACAAGTATCATACAGTCTGCCTTTCATTCTGTGGGAGAGACCCTTTGTTACCCACAGAGGTCGGAGCTCTCAGAACTTTGCCCGACCAATTCTTATTCTCGTAGCTATGCCCTCAGAGCATATACCTCTGCTACTGACTTGGTCACCTAGATAACAGAAACTATCAACTACCTCAAGCTTACCTTCCTGGCATTGGATGGAGTCTATTTTCTGTACATTTTTAGAGTTTCTTGTACATGTGCACTTTCCACACACAAAAACTAGTTTTCCTGTTAACCTTCCTTTGATATTGTTGCATCTCTTATGTGTTCATAGCTTACACTGGGTACATCATATGGAGTTTCTACCTATGCTTTTTTTACAAATCGAGCAGGGCTATTTACCTGAAGGGATTTGTGATTTGCCCGCTTTCCTACTCACTAAGACCTTAACTTTTGCTAGATTAACTCTAAGGCCCTTCAATTCTAGACCTTGCTTCCACACCTGAAACTCCTTGTCTAGTTATGGTAGTGATTCAGCTATAAGAATAAGGTCATCAGCATAGAGGAGCTCCCAGGAACAGCCTGTCTTAAATTCCTCTGTTATTCCCTGGAGGGCTATGTTGAACTGGATGGTGGGGGGGTTGAGGACTGGTCCTTGGTGAACCCCTACTTATACACTGAATTCATCACTATAATCGTTGCCAACCCTCATCTTACTGACATTTATCCCTGGTTTATTATTATTATTATTATTATTATTATTATTATTATTATTATTATTATTATTATTATTATTATTATTATTATTATTATTATTATTATTATTATTATTATTATTATTATTATTATTATTCAAGGTAGTGAGCTGGCAGAATCATTAGCACACCAGGTGAAATGCTCAGTGGTATTTCGTCTGTCTTCACATTCTGGGTTCAAATTCTGCTGAGGTTGACTTAGCCTTTCATCCTTTCAGGGTTGATAAATTAAGTACCAGTGAAACACTGGGGTTGATATTATCAACAAGTACCTTCCCTCTAAATTTAGGGCCTTGTGTCTATAATAGAAAGGATTATAATTATTACTATTTTCATAGCTGTTGTTGTTGTTATTGTTGTTGTTAAGGCATTTAGCTGGCAAAATTGTTAGCACATGAAACAAAATGCCTAGCAGCAGCCCTTCTAAATCATTACATTGTGGGTACAAATTGTGCTGAGTTTGACTTTTCCTTTCATTGTTTTGGGGTCAATAAAATAAGTACCAGTTGAGTATTGGGATTGATGTAATCAACTTATTCACTCCCATGAACTGACTGGCCTTCTAATAATGATTATTATTATTATTATTATTATTATTATTATTATTATTATTATTATTATTGTTACTATTATTATTATTATTATTATTATTATCATTGAAGAGTACATCATTATTGATTATTAATTATTATTATTCATTACTTTAAGTACTTTTTCACTGGAAGATGCCCTGACAGTTTAAGTTGTTATTGTTCTTTCTTAAAACGTGTCTAGACGTGTCTAACAACAACACAAACAAATCTATAGCAACAATTGCATCAACAACATAAAGTATATCAACTCTAGCTCTCTGTGTGTGGTTAGAATGAAGCAAGATTTTATTGTTCTCCTTTGTCATTTTCACCTTGTTTTATGTCATCAGGTGAGCACACATACAACACACAGGTACACACACACAGGTACACACACACAGGTACACACACACACACACACACACACGCACACACACACACACACATTCATTCATTGCTAATACTTGTTGTCTCATCACTAATAGCAAATTTTTACCCAGCCCTCCAGCCATATGTCTGTATTTTTTTATTCTTTACTTGTATTCTAACGAACACGTATTAACAGAGTATATAGGTGATACAGACACTCCCCATACACACATGCACTTACAAAAGACACAGACACATTGAAAGACATGCATGTGTAGACACATACAATAGGAATACAAAATACAAAATGGCTGATATTTAGCAAGGTGAGACACACATAAGAAGGAAGGAAACAAAGGACCACTGATGAGGTCACAGAAGTGTGACGAAAGAACTCTGGCCGAAATAAGATTAAGATTAATGTAATATACAGCTGAAGCAAATTAACACCAAATATACAGTGCGTGTGTTTTTATTGGCTACACTGGCAATATGAGGGTGCAGAGTGTAAGAAGCTGATAATAGGTTTTTGTTAAATAGTATAAATTACAGCATCAAAGTATCTTCGAGCATGGCCGATACTAGTGCCATCTGACTGGCACCCAAGCCAGTGGCATGTAAAAAGCACTGTTCAAGCATGGCCAGTGCCAGTGCCACCTGACTGGCACCTATGCCAGTGACATGTAAAATGCACTATTTGAGTGTGGCCGATGCCAGTGCTGGCTCCCATGCTGGTGGCATGGAAAAAGCACCTACTACAGTCTTGGAGTGGTTGGTGTTAGGAAGGGCATCCATCTGTAGAAACCTTGCCAAATCTGATTGGAGCCTGGTGCAGCCTCCTGGCTTGCCAGTTCTCAGTCAAACCGTCCAGCCCATGCCAGCATGGAAAGTAGACATTAAACGATGATGATGATGATGATGATGATGATGATGACCTACAACTCACTCACAGTTACCTGTAGGGTAGTACACTCCTTGGAAAGCAAAGGAACCAATACAGGAACTCTTAGACCCATAAGGTTGCTTCGTAAATGGTAGAGCGTCTTGCTGCCATTTGCACCAGTGGAAGCTTGAATATCATGAGCAAGGCCTTCTCACCAGATATTCTGCATCATCCTGAGTGATTGCTGAAATAGAAATTTTGTATTCATATAAAGGTTAAGTGCTTGGTTCTGCTGTGCAACTGATAGACCTCTGTACAGTAATAAATTGCAGGCATTGTGCTTTGCAGACTAAAGTCTCTGAACCTCTACATCATTTTCATCAAACCAGTGTAGTGTTTCAGCAGTGCATTGAAAGATTTGGTCTTCAGACACTTCCCATTTTGTAATATTTCAATGCTGGATGAATGATTCTGAAGTTCCTTCCTCACAGTAAGATTATATATCTTATGAACATTCAAGTTCCAAGGAATATCAGGTGCCTCTTCTCTCCTTCACACTGATTATCATTTGGAACTTAGCTTGCACTAAGCAGTGGTCTGTCCAATACTTTGATCCATGAAAGGACTTGACATTACAAATGATACCTGTATCATGCTTGTGGATAACATAACCAGCAAGTGCCAAACTTTCAACTTTGGGTGCAACCATGTTGTTGTGTAATCACATCTGTGCATAAAGCGAATGCTTGCAATGTGAAAACCATATTCATTGCAAAGTAAGTGGAGCATTAGACCATTGCTATTCCTTTTCCCTACACCAAAATTCCCAAGAAAGTTTCACATTTGCAAATCTGTTCCAATCCTGGCATTGAAATCCCCATAGAATGATTCTGTCTGACTTGGGAACTTTCCTGAATGAAGTTTTCAGCTGGGAATAGAAAGTTGTTTTATCTTCACCAGAATTCATGTGAGTAGCTCCTACTCTCATGAGGCACTTGTCAGAGTAGCAAATCACCCATCTCTCAAGTGCAGATGCAGTGATTAAATGGTTATTTATAGGGATAGGAAGCTCCTCCAACTTCTTGAAGATTTCAGATAAAACAACAAAACCTTGCACTTCTCCTTTGGTTTTCTTTTCCCTATAAAAGTATAGGTACCTCCAGCTTCTTCAATTTGACCATCACCTTCCAAATGAGTTGCTGAAATGGCTTCTAAATCTATGTTATAACTGTTTAGTTTGCAAGCAACAAGTGCAGTATATCATTCACTCATTCTATCTCACAGTGTATGCATATACCAACATGAAATATTCATCTTCCATGCAGATTTTATAAATATTTGCTTTATTTTCTGAACGCAAGGTGGACATCTGACAATCACACTAAACTGACCACATAGTAAAAGGGAGGCAATTTTTAGTTCACCTTTTCTTGAACTTCTTCAGTTTCTAAGTGAGCATTGTTATCTTGGATAATAATGAGATAACTAATATGGGTTGCCTATGAGTGGATCACTGACTATATACTTCCAACCCATCAGGTCTGCATACTCTGCCACTTTGCTGCAGGACTTTTGAATAAATTAGAGAAATAAAAAGAGGTGTAAAATTAAAAGTTTAAAATTGAAAAGTGTAAATTTTAAAGTGTAAAGATAAAGTTAAGCAGCAATGCCCATGAAAAATAATCAGCAATGCCTGCGCAAAATTCTAGGTTCAATAAGGCTTGCAAGACACCTCATAAACACTCTCCACCCTACTGACAGGATCCAGAGATAAGCCAAAGCAAGATGTCTAGCACCAATATGGGTCACAGGCTCATGAATGTAGGTGTACCATGATCTCAAGCACAAGCAAAAAGATCCTCAAAATGTCCAATGCCATTCTCCCCGTATCTGCTTTTATATCAGTATGACCTTCTCTGAGAGACATGCTTTAACAAAAGCTGAGAAGTGCCTAACTCCTATTGGTTTTTCAGCAAACCAAACACCAACATAGAATTTCTGAGTGCCCACGGTAGACAGTCATTGAACTAGCAATGGGTTCACCCATTATTTTTAACAGGTCTTGTTTTTAGTCCTGGTGGGTTTCTAGCAACCCTCCTCATCAGGCTAGCCTGGTTGGGGTGCCAGTTTAGTAATCAACAACCTGGCCATGCAACAGGTTGTACATGATTCTATGTTACCAATAGCACTCCTGAGAGACCTCAAAGGGATCTGACATGTGTGTGTGTGAGTGTGTGATGTCTGTCAGTTATCCATACATCAAATAAAAAGCATAGTCTTAAAGAAATTGTGAGCAGTTATACTTTTCTTGTAGTCAGATTATAGCATATAACCATTCAGGAAGTTACCATTGGTTTCATGCAAGATATTGCACTGAGTAATATAGAAGACTTATCAGAGGACAATGATCCCAAAATATTCATATGATCCAGGTACCTCCTCAAAAAGGGATTTTCCCATTTTAGTTTTCTTACTTCCAAACTGACCAAAAGTGTATATTTATCTCCGTCATAAAAGAGGCTATGTGCTTCCAGCTTGCATGTCTGATGAGTTGTTTCTATTGCTAAGTCCAGTAGTAGATGCAAAACCAATGGTGACTTTCCAACCAGTTATATGCTATAGGCAGGAATATACCACTCAGCTATCAGGTCATACCATAAGTTCTGTCCGATTTTACCTTTTTTAAAATTGAATGAAATTTAATAGTATTTTAGAATGTCTAATGGAATTTAAAAATATTTTTATGCATTTGTGTACATTTAAACTAATCAAATATTATTTTACAGAATAAGAGAATTAAAATTTCTTTGATTAAAACCCTTTCTAACATGAAAGTATCCAAAGAGCATTTAAAGCACATAATGCTTTATGAGTACAAAAAAGGAAAGTCTGCAGCCGAAGTGACTTCAAACATACACTAAGTTTATGGGAAAGAATGCTTGAATGGAAGAACTTGTAGAAGATGGTTTGCAAAATTCAGAAGTGGAGATTTCAGCTTCAAAGATGACGATCAAACAGGACATCTAATTGAGTTTGATGTTAAGCTCCTTGAGGCATTACTTGAAGAAAATCCAGCATTATCAGCTGAAGAATTGGCAATAAAGCTTAGTTCAAACCATACAACTGTTCATCGTCATCTTCAACAACTTGGAAAGGTTCCTAAACTTGGAAAATGAGTGCCTCATGAATTGTCCGAAAGCAACCGCAAATCCTGAGTTGACATCTGCTCTTCTCTCCATTCTCACGAAATCATTTCACCCTTTTTGGATAGACTTGTGACTGGTAATGAAAAATGGATCTTCTATCGAAATGTTAAATGTCATAAACAGTGGCTTGGTAAAAGGGAAAAAACTCAACCACAGCTGAGAAGGGAACTTCATGGGAAAAAGGTTCTTCTCTCTGTCTGGTGAGATTGCAAAGGAGTAATTCACTTTGAATTGTTACCACCTAATGCAATAATCAATGCTCAAGTCTACTGTCAGCAATTAGAGCATTTAAACCAAGCTTTGAAAAAAAAAAGACCCGTTTTAGTGAATCG
>NC_068988.1:77572425-77580033 GCF_001194135.2 Octopus bimaculoides
CTTATTCTCCCAACCTTGCTCCTTCAGACTACCATTTGTTTCATAGTTTACAGAATCATTTGGGGGACATAACTTTCGCAAGCCAGGAGGAGGTCGAAACTGACATTTCAGAGTTCTTTGCTTTGAAACCAAAAGAGTTTTACATTGATGGGATTGAAAATCTTGTAAATAGATAGAAGGAAGTCATAGATAATCAGGGAAAGTACATTGATGATTAAATTTCAATGAAATATAACGTTTCATCACTTGTTTGCTTTATTCAAAATTCAGACAGAAATTATGGGATGAATTGATGCATAAAAGTTGTACTTTAAGAAGTGCTGAAATGGTTTAAGGGAATAAAAGAGTAGGGGAACTGTAGATTTATGCAGTCGGACATTGTTGACATTTACCTCTCTATAACTAAAACTCTGTTAATGAAGGCCATAGATTTTGTTAAAATAATCACTGACATTAATGAGTCAGATATTTATGTAATTATCCACTCAAGAAAATCTCTCCTGTTTTTTTTATATTGACACTTGGGTTAAGAAAAGCAGGGACAAATTATTCAACATACCCATAGGAGCATATGATGGAGCCCAGGTGATTGGAATTATAGGGCTTCATATTCTAAATTTACTGAGATAAAAATTCCTGAAATGGAATGTGGTTTATATCATGATGATGACCTGATTCTATCAAGAAAATGTAATGGTCATAAGTTAGATTTAGAATAAATTTGATTAAAGTATTTCAGATAATAGTATTGATATTACTATCCTATTCACCACTAATTTTCATGACAACGTTAAAACTGGATAATGATAGTTTCAGACCACACCACAAACCAAATGAGAAATATATATATGAAGTCAGTCAAATCACACACCTTGTATATGAAGAAATTTGGTTGACAGTACTGGTCAACAGATATCCTCATTATCTTCTGATCAAGATGTTTTTATGGGAGTAGCTGGGTATCATAAGGAGGCATGAAGAAATAGTGAGTTTTCTGATAAAATTAGACATATATGAAATTCTGGGAACACACAGCATAAGAAAAGGAACATTTTATGGTACAACTCAGTGTTTAACCTGGAAATAAAAACTAATAAACATAGAGAATTTTTTAATTTAATAGGTCACCATTTTCTGACAGGACATATGAATAGTAAAACATTGCACAAGAACTGTGTTGGAGTTATTCAGCTTGCAAGAATTTTAGGTATTATATCAGTGGTTATAATGCCGTGAAGCTGAATAGAAGAGAGATGCAAACAACTGCCCAACAAAGATTATACAACTGTAAAATTCATGAGTACTGTCCACTAGATAATAACTGTTTGATAAAGTTGATATATACACAGTCCAAACTACAATGGGCTTGTTTTACATGGAACTACAATGGGCTTGTTTTACAGGGAACAGTTGAATTAAACAGTAGTGATGAACCTAAAATATATATAAGGGTAATGGAATTCACATTCAAAAACTATTATTACAAACACAAAAAATGTGCTACAGCTTTGACAAAGTTTATATGGTTCTTGCATGAGACAAGATATTAGGAATTCAAAATTACCTGGTCTATTGTAGATAGTGTGCAACTATACAGGAATGGAAGATCAAGTTAAAAATGTGGTCTGACCTTTGAGTGAAAAATTGAGGATTTTGAATCAAAGCAATAATAGTTTCAATAGAACTGAACTGAACTGAACTGCTAGTGCCTTGTATGCAAGTAGCAAAGTATCATTTGTATAACAACAAGCCTCCTTCAATTTCATTATCATTCAGAGATGTTGGTTTTGAAATGTTTAATTAATAGGTGTTATTGATATATGCTTTATTATGTGTTTATGCATATTTATATGTGGATATGTGTATATTTACACATGCATATTTAATTTTGGATATATGTGTATATGAATGGGCAAATGAGTATATGTATGCATCTGCACAAACACATGCAAACTGAACACACACGCAGACAATTTTTAAAAACATGAAGAGTATTACTTATATTACTTTAAGACATTACTCAAACAACAATGCAATTTTATGACTTTGCATGGAGTTTAAGACATTTATACTATTACCATGTGAACTAGAAATGAAATAAAAAACCATTAGCTTCATGCAGCTGCTTTTGAACATGTTGTTCACAGAGGTTTAAAAATTTTTTTTTTAACTTAAAGAACATAAGGATAAGTGTTTTCTTCAAACTTTCATTTCATATTTAAAAAAATATTCAGACTGACTATTTCAAAAGAAAATCAGGTTTGGTTTACCAACTGATGATCAGTAACATAACTCTGGGTACTGGAAAATGAAGACTTTCATATATATTATATATATTATATATATATATATATATATATATATATATATATATATATATATATATATATATATATGCATTCAGTAACGACTGCTTTTGATCTTCCATGAGCAAGCAAGATACAAATTCTGCTGCAACACTTTTCATTTGTAATTCCTCACACAAAATTATTTGGCAGGAGCTCCAGGACACACCAATCATATCATCAAGCTTGTCACTTGTTCAGTGATGATCTTGCAAGATCAGTTCATGAATTTTCGTGATGTTTTCATCCGTTCTGTGTGTTGATGGTCGCCCTGAATGAGGTTCGTATTCAAGCAACAAGTGACCATGCCTAAAGTGTAAAACGCACTCGTAAATTTGTGTTTTGTTCATGGCAGCATGTTTTATTATGTGTTTAGGTATATTTATATGTGCATATGTGTATATTTACACATGCATATTTAATTCTGGATATATGTGTGTGTATGAATGTACTTTTGGGTACCCCTTGTGTATATAATGCACTCCTATGCATTTTATATATATATATATATATATATATATATATATAATGCACAGGAGTGGCTGTGTGGTAGGTAGCTTACCAACCACATGGTTCTGGGTTCAGTCCCACTGCATAGCACCTCGGGCAAGTGTCTTCTACTATAGCCTGAGGCCAACCAAAGCCTTGTGAGTGGATTTGGTAGATGGAAACTGAAAGAAGCCCGTCATATATATATGTGTGCGTGAGTGTGTGTGTGTGTGTGTGTGCATGTGTGTGTATATGTTTGTGTATCTGTGTTTGTGTCCCCACCCTAACATTGCTTGATAATCAATGGTGTGTTTACATCCCTGTAACTTAGCGTTTCAGCAAAAAAAAAACCAATAGAATAAGTACTAGCCTTACAATGAATAAGTCCTGGGATCAGTTTACTCAACTAAAGGCAGTGCTCCAGCATGGCCACAGTCAAATGACTGAAACAAGTAAAAGAATAAAAGAATACACACACACACGCACACACATACACTTCAAATCATCTTTAATACAGTTAGTATTCATATTTGTTAATAAACAATATCATCTTAATATATAAAGCTGAAGTTGTGTGTCTGTGTGAAGCCTTTTTAAAAGTTTATAGAAATCCACATTTTCCACTTTTTCGTAAAACTTTTTACATCAATGGAATTTTCTTGATCTGAACTTTCCAGTGCAGTAATTAGATTTTTAAAATTCCGTTTACTTTGTGTGATTTAAGGGAGATTTGGCTGTTGTTTGTAGCAACTTTTATATTTCTTCCCTTCTACTTGGAACAGCGTTCTTACACACGCGCTCAACAGAGAGAAAAAGTGATACATACAACGTCATAGATTAAACTTTCTTCTCTGTATTCTTTACTTATTTTTCATAACATTGATACGTAAAAACACACACAACCACACATAAGTAATCTGTGACAACAACATACACATTGATCCCGTTCTCTATCTCCCCCTCTTCCTCTCTTCCTCTCTCGCTCTCTCAAACGCATACATACACGTGCAAGTAAACACAATCATTCACGTTCGTCACTGTGGCATAACTACAGAGTTGTACCCACCGACTTTGGAAGGTCATAACTTTCAGAAAAATGAATATTTTTTAATGAACTTTTCTATGCATATATTATTTATTATGTAGATTCCGAATATACAAAAATGTTCGGTGAAAGTGTTTTTGGAGGGGGTGTGGGACAACTTTCGCAAATTCCACTTAAATTCCTCTTAACTTCCAGGAAAATGAAACTTTTTCCGTGAAATTTTCTACAAAAATACCTTGATGTATGTACATTTCGAGCATGTAGGAATCTTGAAGGAAACAACTGCAGGTTATATTTGAGAAGTGTTCCCCACTCGGTGGTGTTTCGGAGCAAGTCGTCCAAATTTGTTTAATTTTTCTCTATTATGTGCATAAGTGCATCCATAGATTTCTAATGAAGTAATAGGCAGTGAAGAGAAGCCGTCATAAGAAGACTTTTAACTACCTCCATTCCTTTCTCCCCCTCTCTCTACCTCTTCTTCTCTCACTCTCTCAAACGCATACACGTGCAAGTACACAATCATTCAGTAAAATATAACTCATGTTCGTCAATGTTTTGTAAATATACCACGATTTTCACCAGGGTGTTTGGGTTAGGGTTTTAGGGTCAGGCTTAGGGTCTAGGGTTTAGGGTTACGGTTAGGGTTAGGATTAGTGTTACGGTTTTAGGGTCAGGGTTAGGGTTTAGGGTTAATGTTAGGGTTAGTGTTAGGATTAGGTTTAGGATTAGGGTTGGGTAATCGTGCGGGTGTTAATCTGAAAAATTACAGATATGTGAAAAGTACCGACCCTGCCATCTATTATAACTTTTGTTGTTCTGTTTAATATATACATAGATCATGCCTCCAAAGAAGAGAGTTTGTTGGGGAAAGAAAGCAACCGGTTTAAAATGACAGCAACAGACTGCAGCAATTCACCAAATTCCAGAAGCTATTTTGAATATAATGCAAAATTGTGCATCAACATCTACTGCCCAATCTGATAGAATTCTGGCAGAGCTGTGTAGCAACAGATCACCAGCAATTGCTTCATCACAAATTGCCGTCCTAGTTCTTGCGAAAAGGGATTACCCTGCTATGTATAATCAGGGCAGCGCAAAAAGTTGTTTTGCACAAGCATTTCTATAGCCAATTAAATGGATGAAATTTACGTACGCTTAATAATGTTACGCAAAACAGCCTTCAGACTTTCCCTATTAATTTCATCGTCTTTTGAATTATGAACATATTTACATCATAAGGGTTTTTTCGCTGTAAGGCTTTCTTTTTTAGTTGATTTTCACCTAGCAAGACTTATCGTAGATGGCGTAATAAGTCACACCCGGACAAGGTCGGGTTATACTGCTAGTAGTAAATACAGTTATCTTCTGTATGTTTATTTTAGTGAAAAATTGAGCCCATTTCATTCACATTATTGTCACCCACTTGATGGAAACTGAATGAAAAGGCGTATTGTTTGTTTATACATAACATGCAGCTATATACTCAAATATTGTTGCCTACTGAACGAAAGTGAAGCAAAACAAGTTGATATGTAGATATTTGACAACAACAAAATCTTAGCGTTACTTATGTTAAAGCAATGTGCTCCACTGACTTTGTTTCTTCATGACTTCCAGAAAAATGGATATTTTTAAATAAAATTTTCTACAAAGATGCTTCATAACTTTTGGAAAATTGAGTATTTTTAAATGAAATTTCTACTAATGCTTTCCATAATCTGTAAATTACAATTACATCGCAATTTGATGTGAAAAGGAAAATAGTGACCACACATACATGCATACTGAAACACATCACAACTCTTTTTGAAATTTCAATTTTCCTTCAATAGATATATGTGATGTGTATCAATATGCATGTGTGCTAACCCACCATTTTTTTTCATTTGGGATGGGGACACTTGTGTAGGTATACCAAGCAATGAAGTATTAACTCTTAGTAGAGCACTGGCAAAGCATGCAGCAGTTGAAAATATAAAATTCAGCTATGAGATGAAATATTGCAGAGCAGTTATTAGCAGAATGTGCATTTAGTATTGAAAAACAATGATGAATAAATGAAGAATATTGAATGAAAAAAAAACGAAGAAGAAAATGTAACATAAGTTGTAGTATTAATAGAAGTGGTAGAGATATTTGAGCGTAGAATGTTTACCAAGTAGAAATTCAAATTACAGGTTACTTGTGTTTGTTCATGCACATAAACTGTAGTCCAGTCACGAACACTTTGCTCCAGCTAGGGCCAGAGGTTACGATTTATCAGTGCTCATGCATTCCAGTAATACATAAGAAATGTATTTTTAAGAATTTTATCAAAGAAATGTGTGTGTGTATCCGTGTGTGTATCCGTGTGTGTGTTTATATATATGTATATATAGATGTGGGGGGGGGGAGCTATGTGGTAAGAAGCTTGCTTCTTAACCACATAGTTATGAGTTCAGTTCTATTGCATGGCACCTTGAGCAAGTGTCTTTTACTATAGCATTGGGATGACTAAAGCCTTGTTAGTGGGTTTGGTAGACTGAAACTGAAAGAAGCCTTCTATCTATCTATCTATCTATCTATCTATCTATCTATCTATATATATATATATATATGAATGTATATATGTAATTTGGGGGACTAATGGGTATATGTCAATTAGTGTGTTGAGTTAAGCACATTCACAGTTTGGGGTACCTGGTGTCATAATAATAATCGATGAATGAAATGAAAGATAGATGTGGCATTAGTCAAGCAAATGGTACAGCGGGCAAACATCAATGTGACTGTGAGAACTCAATATATTTAGCGGGACACCACTTTATGTATACATGTACCTGATGTGACCCAGACTGCACTAATTGATGCAACACAATTGGATGCACAACGTCTTACCCATAAAGAACAGTCACAGGAGGGATTGAAACGATCATCACACTGAATAAAGACTAATGCTAAATTCATATTCCACTTCATTCATTGATTATTATTATTACTATTATTAACCTTCACTTTACTCATTACCAACCCTCACCTTACTGACAGCATCCCTGTACATGGTTTGCACAGCTCTCACTAACCACTCATCTATCCCTAGTTTCCTCATTGACCATCAGATAAGGGTTCAGGAGACCCTGTCAAAGGCTTTCTCCATATCAACGAAAGCCAGGTACAGAGGTTTATCTTTGGCTAGGAATTTTTCCTGCAACTATCTTACCAGAAATATATCATCAGTGGTGCTTTTCCCTGGCACAAACCCAAACTGCATCTCATCTAGACTGACTCACTCACTAATTAGTTGGGCTGTAACCCTCTCTGTGACCTTCATTACCAGATCCAACAACTTGATACCTCTGTAATTATTTGTATCAGCAGTTGACTATGGTGCTGCTACACCAGTCATTGGGTACGACTCCTTCATGTATCAGACTGCCAGACGGGAAGCTAGGCGACAGGTTTCTTTAGTCAGAGGGGAAACAGATAAGAAAAAATTGCCAATGTTCTGCGCCGTGAGGACCAAAGACTTGAGCTATTTCGTGTTGCAAGACAGTGTGTGAGAGAGAATCATGATGTTGTGGGAGAGAAATGTGTTCGCATGGATGATGGTACGCTTGCACTAAACGTGGCTGCAAAGAAAGAGGTATGGAGATACAACTACGAAAGGTTGCTCAATAAAGAGAATGAATGGGAGGAAGAGAGTCTGCCGTATGTCGACCCAATAGAGGGACCAGCTATCCGAGTTGACAG
>NC_068988.1:77580043-77582111 GCF_001194135.2 Octopus bimaculoides
GAATGAATGGGAGGAAGAGAGTCTGCCGTATGTCGACCCAATAGAGGGACCAGCTATCCGAGTTGACAGTACCATGGTAGATAAAGCAATTAAGAATATGAAGACAGGGAAGGCCCCTGGCCCATCAGGATTCACTGCAGAGATGCTCAAAATATCTGGCATTGTCGGCTATAGCCTAGTCACCCGTATTGTTAACCACGTGATATACGAAGGAGTCATACCCAATGACTAGTGTAGCAGCACCATAGTCAACTGCTACAAAGGTAAAGGTGATGCTTTAGATACAAATAATTACAGAGGTATCAAGTTGTTAGATCAGGTAATGAAAGTCACGGAGTGAGTCATTGCCCAACTAATTAGGGAGTGAGTCAGTTTAGGTGAGATGCAGTTTGGATTTGTGCCAAGGAAAAGCACTACTGATGCTATATTTCTGGTAGCCAAGGATAAACCGCTGTACCTGGCTTTCGTTAACATGGAGAAAGCCTTTGACAGGGTCCCCCGATCCCTCATCTGGTGGTCAATGAGGAAACTAGGGATAGAAGAATGGTTAGTGAGAGCTGTGTGAGCCATGTACAGAGAAGCTGTCAGTAAGATGAGGGTTGGCAATGAGTAAAGTGAAGAATTCTGGGTAAAGGTAGGGGTCCACCAAGGTGCTGTCCTCAGCCCCCTCCTATTTATCATAGTCCTCCAGTCAATAACAGAGGAATTCAAGATGGGATGCCCCTGGGAGCTCCTCTATGCTGATGACCTTGCACTAATTGCTGAGTCGCTATCAGAACTAGAGGAGAAGTTTCAGGTGTGGAAGCAAGGACTAGAATCGAAGGGCCTTAGAGTCAACCTAGCTAAAACCAAAGTCCTAATAAGTAGGAAGGTAGAAAAAACACAAACCCCTTCAGGTAGATGACCCTACTTGATCTGTAGAAAAGGCATAGGTAGAAACTCTAGTGCAAGCTATGGACACATAAGAGGTGCAGCAATATCAAAGGAAGGTTAACTAGGGAGTTAGTTTTTGTATGTAGCAGATGTTCAGGTGCAATAAACACTGTAAATGTGCAGAAAACAACTTCTGCCACATTCCAGTGAGAAAAACTAGATGTAGTTGATAGCTTCCGCTATCTAGGTGACCAAGTTAGTAGTGGGGGAGGGTGCGCTGAAAGTGTAGCTGCTAGAATGAGAATAGCCTGGGCAAAGTTCAGAGAGCTCTTACCTCTGCTGGTGACAAAGGGTCTCTCTCTCAGAGTAAAAGGCAGACTGTAAGACATATGTACGAACAGCCATGCTTCATGGCAGTGAAACATGGGCCGTGACTGCTGAAGACATGCGTAGGCTCGCAAGGAATGAAGCCAGTATGCTCCGATGGATGTGTAATGTCAATGTTCATACTAGACAGAGTGTAAGTACCTTAATAGAAAAGTTGAGCCTCAGAAGCATCAGTTGTGGTGTGCAAGAGAGACAATTGCGCTGGTATGGTCATGTGGCGAGAATGGATGAGGATAGTTGTGTGAAAAAGTGCCACACCCTAGCAGTTGAGGGAACCTGTGGAAGAGGTAGGCCCAGGAAGACCTGAGATGAGGTGGTGAGGCACGAACTTTGAACATTGGGCCTCACCGAAGCGATGACTTCTGACCGAGACCATTGGAAATATGTTGTGCGTCAGAAGACCCGGCAAGCCAAGTGAGACCTAAATCCAAGGCCTCTGCCAGGGATGTAGCCAGCCCACTTACACGTAACATTCGTTCATTGGACACGAAAATCGGCTTGCAAAGACCTGTTGGGGTAAGCGAAAGCGAAATCGTGATGGCACCTGTGCCCAGCATCACCTTCCTGGCACTTGTGAAAAGACATTCGAGCGAGACCATTGCCTGTGCCACTGGACTGGCTCCTGCGCAGGTGGCACGTAAAATACACCATTTTGAGCATGGCCATTGGCAGTGGCGCCTGACTGGCCTTTGTGCCGGTGGCACGTAAAAGCACCTACTACACTCTCGGAGTGGTTGGCGTTAGGGAGGGCATCCAGCTGTAGAAACTCTGCCAAATCAGATTGGAGCCTGGTGTAGCCATCAGGTTC
>NC_068988.1:77582455-77583308 GCF_001194135.2 Octopus bimaculoides
TATATACCAGAGTAAGCTCATAAATGCGAAACAAGGTGGAAAAAAAAGTACTCAAATACCAGAGGTAGAGTAATATGCTTTATTTAAAAGCAGCAAAAATATAACAAAAAAAGTTTCACATTCCCTTTCATCCAACAGTTTTGTTAGAAAGGGGAGAGAAATGACGATGCAATCAAAACTAATATAAATTAAAAAACATGGATCTGTTTCATTGGTTGTTTCAAATAACGATCTTAGGTATGCAATGAACAAAATAAACAAAACAAATGAATTCAATATAGATTCATCCTATTTTTTTAAAAATCAAAGAAATCCTTAAATTGAAAAGTGGATTCAAAATTCATATTGTAAATAATTATATTTGAATTATCGCTCAATTAACACATTAAATTAAAATAAAATTTACGCTGCATTAAATAAAAAATAAAAATTTTACAAGAGTATATATGCATACTAGACTATCTACAGCATACATATATATACATCAAAATACACAGATGCATACGTACAGACAATATATGTATATAGGCATATATTTGTAAAACATAAGTACATGCACGAATACACATGTGTACATATACATATATGCATGCAATCATGCTTGCGTACAACTCATTATATATATAGAGATATATATATAAATTATGAGTTAGAGGTTTTGCAACCATCTACAGGATAAATGTATCTGTAGGCACTACTGGTGTATTACCTCACTATGTATAGGCCTGTTAACAGTAGTTAACAGGCCTATACAGTAGATATAGGGTTAGCAGTAGTTGGTAATTTAAACGGTAAACCATGGTTTAATATATTCAGATTTTTTTTTCTTATCTGAATATATATATATATATAT
>NC_068988.1:77583318-77586593 GCF_001194135.2 Octopus bimaculoides
TTTATACTTCCGACATATGTTTCGAAGAAAGCATTGGTATTATTCCTGAGAGAATAAAATGATGTAAAACAATGCGATTTTCTCATCAGGGGAAAAAAAGAGAAACAAAATACATCAACAAGCCATTTTAACCAAATGATGAAGGGAATGCCGGCAAGTTATTATTTTTAAAAACCGTTAATAGATTTTACGTCAAATGCAATTTAGAGAAAGAGAAGGAGGAGAAAGAAAGCAATTAGCAAAAAACCAAAAGTGGAGAAATGTACTGCAATAGATGAATGGGAATAAAGATTAGAGGCATGGAAATAGATTTATTTAATGGAAATGAAATGTAAGAAGACAGTTAAAGGTGAAATTTTATAGATTAGTAGAAATTACTTAGAGAAAATAAAGGTATTTTTTGCCAATGTTTGTAACAATAAACACATTCTTTAAACGTGCTTACAAGAGAATTCTCTAAGAACAGGATGAGATAGTGTTCTTCGTTACAGAGCGGACAAGAAGATTTTCCTTTATCATATGGAAAGGATCTAGATAGTATATTCCATTCTAAATCAAATTGTTTATTATGTTCCTTCAGAGACCAAATTAATTTACTAAGCCCAGTATTGTTGCATTTATTGATATGTCTAAATATAGAGTAATGGTTAGATATTCTTTTGGACAACTGAAATGAAGAACTACTTATGTAAAAAAGACGTGAAAATTGGAAGTAATTTTACATTGATTCTATTAATAACAAGAAGTGCGCTAAGTTTATCCAGTTCAACATTTCTAGTTACTATTCCACTATTAACCCAATTATACTCAACCAAGCACTCTGGTTTGCACACAACACAGCAGGTCTTACCTGGGATGAAATTAATGTGGTGTTAGCTGCCAGAAAATCAATCATTAAATTTGAAAATAAGCTATGGGTCTGTAAAGATATGCCTTACAGTTTTGATATCACGATGGGAAGTTCCGATTCAGCACAATTGGCTGATTTGGTCAGTATATATATCCTTTATGCGATGGCTGCCCAATTCCCAAACATCAATGGAGGTTTATATCATGATGATTGTCTACTTTACCTTCAAAATGTTTCTGACCAAAAATTACAAAGGGTTAAAAATAGGTTGGTTAAATTTTTCTCAACATGGGCGTAAGCATTGTTTTTGATGATGATATAACTAAAGCCAACTTTTTGGATATTACCCTTAACCTATATAATGATTCATAATTCCCATACCATAAACCCTCAACTAATTTAAAATATATTAGCTCTTTCAGTAATCATTCAAAGAAGTTAGAAATATTTCACTTAGACTTTCTAGATTATCTGCTAATGTTTATATTTTCAATGAAAAAACCAAATTTTATGACTCTGCTTTACTTAAAGCAGGCTATAAAGAAAAAATTACCTGTATTAACCTTATTGACATTAATTCTACCTCTATTAATCAGGACATGAAATCACAGCATAATGGTAATAACAATATAAATTTTAGTTCAAATAACAACACTACATCGAAAAATTTAATTTTGCAGCATAAGGGAGATAACTGTTCTTTAAGACCTTTCTATTTTGTTATAAAAGTACATCTAGAACTTTTAAAGATAATTACCTTAATAACAAGGTATGTCCTAGTAAAACTTTTCCAGATGGTAAGCAGATCAAATCCAACCTCCCTTACCAGTTTTGTGAAACTATAGATAAGAATTTCCCAAAAAGTTCAAGATTCCATTCTATTATCACTTCACACCAAATCAGAGTAAAGATTTGAATTACACCTGCGTTTAATTCCATTTCTTTATTTATCTGTTATACAAAAACTTTTCACTAAGCCCTAGAATTTCTACTTTTATAAGTAGGCTGCAACATCCTTGGTACTTATGTGAATTTTTTGCTATCCTGGTAACTATTTTTTTTTCTGTGCTATTTGTATACATTGAAAAAATACACACACACACACACATATATATATATATATATATATATATATATATATATATTGATAGGAAACACAACAAAAGAAAGAAAGAGACCTCAATATTATGTAAATAGAGGAATTTATCTGCAAAAATATGTGATAATTATTTGTTAGCCATGATAAAACTTTGAGTTTCAGATGCCGGGGTGGAAACCCATGCCGCCATCTCTTCAGTTATCTGGCCATTGAAAATTCTTATGAAAATGACCACTAAACAAAGGGAAATTACTGTATGGTTGACCGTTATTAAAACAAAAGACCTATTAGAATGACCGCTAAGTAAGGGGAGGGAGTAAAAAAGTTCATAGTATTCGCGTAAGCGCATCAATCCGTACATGTGCCCATATGTATATACTCATCCACCCTCACTTAAAACACACACATGCTCACCCAAACATTCGCCAAATATATATATATATATATATATATATATATATATATATATATACATACACATGCATATATACATATATATATATATATACATATATGTACATACACACACATATATACATATATATACATACATATATATACCCGCATGCACGGGTATACCCGCATACAAACCCACACACACATGTGCGCAACACACTCACACCGAAACAGAAAAAGTGTGAAAAAGCTATAAGGGCAAAACATGTCTATATGCGCATATTCTCACATGCACGCACATACATCTATATATGCACATACCCGCACACACGCACGCATCCACAAGCATGTACGGATTGGTGTGCTTATGCAAATACTATGGACTTTTTTACTCCCTTACCTTTACTCCCTCCCCTTACTTAGCGGTCATTCTAATAGCTCTTTTGTCTTAATAACTGTCAACCACACAGTAATTTCCCTTCGTTTGATGGTCATTTTCATAGGAATTTTCAATGGCCAAATAACTGAAGAGATGGCAGCATGGGTTTCCACCCCGGCATCCGAAACTCGGAGTTTTATCATGGCTACCGAATAATTGTCACATATTATTTACAGATATATACACACATATATATACATAGTGGATAGATTCCACTGAAATTAGATAAATAGCCTCCGAACAGACAGTCAGTAGCGCCGCCTGGCTGGAGCTTGGCTGCTCTGCATTGACAAGGGGCAACACCCTGAAACTAGTCTGCAGATGCCAAACCAGCAGGGGGAAGCTGCTGACCTCCCCTGTTCGAAGGTTATAAAGGACACAGGTTTTGTGTGTCACATAGCTAGCTAGAGGCGATGGCTTCTTGGAGCTAATTCACGGCAGCTTTCGTCCTAATTTTGGGACTGCCATGTTGGCTTGGCGATAACTATTAA
>NC_068988.1:77586755-77591448 GCF_001194135.2 Octopus bimaculoides
TATATATATATATATATATATATATTTATATGTATATATATGCATATGTACATATGCATATATGTATTTATACATGAACATATTTATGTATATGCATACCTATATACATACACATATTTTCACATATATATACATGTAATAATCAAGGCAATTAAATAACATGTCAATAGAATTACTCACCTCATAATGAGTTTACAGAGTTAGAGATGCTTGGTATATAAATAAAATCTTAATCCTTGAAGTTTCAGAATATCTTTTCTTGAAATAAATATCAATCATCAGATATCTGGATGAGATCATTTTATTTATATGTTATTGAGCAGAAAGTAGAGATTTTACTTGCTTCCATTTGACCTCATCAAACTATTCTGAGAAAAGCCTGTAAATTAAATTTATACAATGTGGTAGAAGAGAGGTTAAAGAGAATATGCCCAGCATGAAAACTGAACTTATAAGGCTAGAAATAGAAATTAATGGGTCCTTTATGTGGGTGTGTTGTAAATAAGAAATTTCATCTGGAAAGAGAAAGTGTATAGTTAAAGTTTCATGTCAAGATAACAACTGCTATTTTGGATATATGGAGTGTTCCACTATATGTACAAAAACAATTTCTCTACATATATCCACATGCATTGCCAAACTCACATATAAATAAACATTCAAATTGAAGGCAACTGTGCAGTTTCATAAATTGAATTTATTGACCTGACTTGCATTTTATTCTGCAAGGTTCTTACTAAACAGTTAAATGTATTTCCAGTAGTTGTGCAGATCTTAAGATCAGTCTTTTCTCTTCAGTGCATAGGTCACATCTGTTGCTGTTATTTTATAAAGGCAGGATTTCTCAACAAACTTTCAGTTGAAATAACTTGAAGCATTTTCTTTCAATGACCAGATATATCATGAGTGTTTTGTTGCATTTCACTTATTTTTCATTATTTACATTATTTACATTTGACGGATATTTGTCCTCATCTTGTTAACATCAGGTGTCTTGGGGAAATTTCAAATCGGGGTTCTCATTCCTAAGGTATTTTTCGATGTTGCTATTATTATTATTATTATTATTATTATTATTATTATTATTATTATTATTATTATTCAGGTCACTGCCTGGAATCGAACTCGGAATCTTGGGATTAGTAGCCCGTGCTCTTAACCACTACACCATATCCCCACGGGCATATGTTGTAGTGGTTAAGTGTGCGGGCTACTAACCCCAAGATTCCGAGTTCGATTCCAGACAGTGACCTGAATCATAATAATAGTAGTAATAATAAAAATAATAATAATAATAATAATAATAATAATAATAATAATAATAATAATAATAATAATAATAATAATAATAATAGCAACAACATCAGAAAATAACTTAGGAATGAAAACCTGGGTTCGAAATTTCCCCAAGACACCTGATGAAGGCTGGAGGGTATATCAGCCGAAACGTTGTGTTAACAATAAACAAGATGAGGACAAATATCCGTCAAATGTAAATAATGTAAATAATGTAGATAATTCCTCATCTCTTAAATATAGAATTGTATCACTTATTGTTGTCTCTGAATGAAGTGGTGTAATTGCAAAATTTCTTCTTGAATTGCCCTTGACTGTACTAGAGTAGTGTTTTGAGCAATTGTAAAGTCCTTGGTGTAATAACTTCTGCCTTGTGTATGAAAACCATAACACTTCTGTACACCGTCACTAAGTACTTCAGTGCAGTATCCAGTGGTATTTTTATTTATACAGTCAACTTCAGGTAGATTTTGTGGGTTGAAAGACGCCTATACCTATGATTAATGCTTATTAATTTAATTTAGAGCGATTTTTGATATGTTAGATGTAATGTTTAGCAGGAAAGTGGTGTAAATTAAATTATCTTTCAACACCTCTTTGCCCGTCCAAGTGTAAGCTTAAGGTAAAGGGATATCATTAATTGTGATGCCCTGTTAATGATTGCTTTACATGAGGACAAATTTTCAACTTATATTCTAATAAAAGTTTTGAATTCTATGAGTGGCATGAAGCTGACAACATAAACAAGCTTTACATTCAGTTTTCTAAATTGTCTATATAAGATAATATTTAAATTTAGGGTGTCATCAATGAGAAATATGTATTGTTAAGTTTGTCTGCTTGGATTTCAGAAATGAAAGCATTTATTGATTGTCTGATACCTTTCTTAAGTTTATCTAATTTAGGCTCATTTGCATTTGTAGAAGTAGCTAGTTAATCCTCCATGTAATGGCCTAAGCCTGTAGAATTAAAATGCATAGTGCATTCAAAATATATAATTCTATAAGGTTGCCTACATCAATGCTATAGAACGAACCCATACTTACAACAAGGAACCCACTGAGTCAGATCTCTTAACCCAGGTAGAATTATTACCAAAAAAGTAAAATCTTCTTAGTGTACATTACAGTTCCTATATCATCATCATCATTTAACGTTTGTTTTCCATGCTGGCAAGGGTTGGACACTTTGACTGAAAACTGGTAAGCTGGGGAGCTGCACCAGGTTCCATGAAGATCCCCAGCTTACTAGTATTAGTGATTATGTAATAGATTTCAATAAAAATCTAATGCTTAGCACTGCAATGCTTTAAAGGCTAGGTGATAAAATTTTATTTTGTCACACTAGGCAAATTTGAACTGTGTTTTTGACTTTTGTTGCACCAAATGATGAGCGTGCTACTGTTATTCTATTGGTGAAAACTGTAATGTTACTTATTGATCTTGGAATTTTTGCTAACTTAAACTGATTTTAGATTTAGCTAGTTTTATTAACCTACATTCATTCCCAGAAGCAGAGTTACATTGTGGACCCAAACTTTTCTGAAGTTTCAAGTTTTTCTAAATCTTCTCCCCACAGTTGCTTTTTTTCTCTCCCTCCCTATAAATATATATATATATCTCCCCCTTTCTCCTCCTCTTTCCGTCTCTGTCCCACATAACCTTATTAAAATATCTGAAATGTTAAATTCTCCCCCTTTTCCTTCTCCACAGCATTATTATATATATAAGTGTAAATGAATATATATATATATATATATATATCACTTATTGTTGTCTCTGAATGAAGTGGTGTAATTGCAAAATGTGTTCTTGGTAAAGTCCTTGGTGTAATAACTTCTGCCTTGTGTATGAAAACCATAACACTTCTGTACACCGTCACTAAGTACTTCAGTGCAGTATATATATATATATATATATATATATATATACTATGTTCCCCCAAAATAAGACCCAATCTTATATTAATTTTGCATCTGAAAAATGCACTAGGGCTTATTTTCAGGGGATGTCTCATATTTTTGCAGAAAAAATCCAAGAAAGACCAAAATATTTCATGTCCTTGTGTAAAAGGAAAAAAGGAAATCTGTTTTTAGTTATCAAAACTTTATTTATTTGCTTATTTTTTTTAGTCAAGTACAAACATTTCGTCCTCTTCTGGAACATCTACATAAATCATCAAACACTGAACTTCAGACTGAATTTCTTGCCAATACATTTTCTGTAGAATCATGAACTCCAATCTCTCATGTTTGGCAATATAACTTTCCTTAGGGGAATACTTTTTGTCCAAGTACCCTGCTCTTAGTGCATTGGCAATGCTACTGTTGGTAACTTTATTCTATGAATTCTTCACTCAATTCATGACTTCTTGGAGTTTGGGTTTGACAAAGTTTCCACGCTGACTTCTCTCCATTCTATGTTTGATATATTCATTCGCTACCATCCGCAAATAATCCTTGAAGGGCTTATTTATTACAAGATCTAATGTTTGTAGATATGAAGTCCTTCCCATGGGAATCATTATGTGGTCAATTCTTCTTTCAGAAAGGAAGGTTTTCATATCTTTCACACGAGGAATACTAGCCAAATCCCAGACTAAAAAACTTCTTTGAGAATCACATAAAACAAGTGGCATGGTTAAATCAACCCATTTTCTTATAACAGCTTGTATGCTCCAAGCCTTTTCTGTTTCAAGGACATAAATCCCCAAAACTCATTCTATTTTCTCTTTTTTGCTCTTTGTGATGATAAGCAGTGGGACTTTTGTTCCATCAAGGCGAATTGCTAAAATACAAGTAACACTTGCACTTTCATAATCTGTTGAGACAATGTAGATTGATGAGGCACCTGTCTGTTCAATTGTCGTTTTAGATCCTTGGCCCATAAATACTGCAGTCTCATTCATAGCAATTATATTGGAAAGATTGTATTTAGAAAAGTCAATGCTATCAATGAAGGACTTGAATGCAAGTGCACATTGAATTACTTCAGCATCCTCCAGCTTGTCGATATTAGAGAGAGCTCATATGTCTGAAGGAAGTTATCCAACCAATGAAGTGATGCTTTGAATATCTCTGGGGGTACATCCAACCGTGGTGCTATTGATAGAGCAAATTCTTGAATAACAACCAAAGCCTTTTTTCTTCTGTCAGCAATCCATCCTGAGGTGATATCTTCCAGTTCTAAAAATAATGGTTGTTGACCTGATCCACACTTGCGCTTCTTAGCACTTCCCTCATCTCCCTGTCTGCTGATTATCATACTCTCCTTGCCATTTGGAGATCCAACATCTCTTTACAGAAAGCTGATGCATTTTTGACTAGGTTTTATTTTTGGGGTAGGGCTTATTTTCGGAGTAGGTCTTATTTTCAGGGAAACACAGGATATATATATAT
>NC_068988.1:77594222-77603339 GCF_001194135.2 Octopus bimaculoides
GTCAGGGTGTACCCTCAAGGTACAAAGCAGTGAATGTGAGTGGAGTGGTGCAGAGGATTGGACAGGGTCAGAGAATAAGGAATTCGCAAGAGTGCAAAAGGAAAATGAGGATGAGAAGGGAATGTTTAGAGTTGTGAACATAGGTTTACAGAGGAATAGTAGGATGAGAACAGGAGAGAGAGAGATGAAAAAGTGACATTGGGCTGTTGGAGCAGGTGGGAGAGAGTCAAGTGTAGTGCGTAATGAGATGTAGTTTGGTTCATTTGTAGGGTGTTTGAATTAATGTAACATGTATGTGGAGAATACATAATACACAGCACTTCCAGAACTCAGTTTCACTGAGCTGGGCACATCTTCTCAAGAACCAGATATCACTAGCAATCTAAGTCTATTGTCGTTGCCTCTGTGAGTCACATCATTTTGAGATTGGCCCTCACTAATTCATCCCATATCTTTTTGGGCCTTCTTCTTCCGCAAGTGCCATCTATTTTAAGCAATCAACACTTCTTTATACAGCTTTCCTCCTTCATAGGCATCACATGATCAAACTATAATTGCATGCTACATCTTATTCCTCTTATATCTAATTCTTCTCTCAACACATTTATACTTTGTCATCTACACTGATGTTGTACATCCATCAGAGCATGCTGGTTTCCTTCTTCTTCAGACTTTGCGTGTCCTCTACATTCAGAGCTGATGACTCACTACCATGGAGCATGACTTTTTGTACACAAGCATCATACCATCTGCCTTTCACTCTCACAGAGAGGCCTTTTTTGTCAATAAAGGTAATAACTCTCTGAACTTTCTCCATCCTATTCTTATTCTAGCAACTATACTTTCAGAACAACCGCTTCCATTGCTGATTTAATCACCTAGATATCAGAAACTATCTACAACCTCTGGGGAGCCTCTTAAGTATTTGAGAAGATCCACATCTAGTGTGTCCTTAGTGTTACTGTTCCTGCATATCACAATGACTGGACAAAACAATGTATACACGCATATATGTAGATACATGCATGTATATACATAGACATATAATAGACACACATATACCAAAGTACTACAATTGACATGTATAAGTCCAATGAGTGAACAGGTGAACAGTTACCAGTGCTATGATTTTCTGTTTATGTGAATTAAACAAACAGGAAAAAGGCATCTTAAATACTCCATATAAAGAAAATATAGAATATTTACTACAATTCATTTCGAGGTCAATTAAATGTTTTGATGACAACTCAACTTGATAGGTGGTATTGAAACAAAAGCTGTTATACATTCAACCATACAATATATAAAGCAGTTCTTGGCATCACAACTTGATGATAATAAATCAATTGAGAATGTAAAAAGGAACAAAGTAATCACAAACTGGAAGAATGAATCTCAAATATTCTACACAGAAAAATTGGAGCATTTACCATGATACACACACCTTATAAGTGTGTGAGGTTATGTGTGTGTGTGCATGTTTTGGAAGCTCCCATCACGGATGTGTTTTTGTTGTGATCCACTGAACCTTCTTCCCATTAAGGCCAAATATCTCAGAGCAAATTTAATTGTGTGAGCCATATAGAAATATCAATATAACACAATATATGTGCAATAATACTGTTTATCAGATTCTTTCTCTGAGCCACAAACTTCAGACCCTGATTAAGCATACGCTAAAGATAGTTTTGTTCAGTAAAATTTTATTTTGATGTTGAATTAAATTTTTGTCAAACTTTTCCAAATTTAGTGATGCAATAAACTTCTAGCAAACACAAAATAGAGTAAACAGTTCATAATTTCATTCACCAGTTTTTTTAATCTTTTTTTTAAAAATATTTATTTGTTCATTAGTTTTTCTTTTATATCACAATTTCAGCTTTCTGTTTCTCTCTCCAGTGGAAATGACATGATTTAAGCTCTATCTTCCCAACGGTACATCTACAACTAAAAGAGTTCTTCAACACTGTAAAGTTGTAGTGAGGAACAGAAATTAGAAAATGTAATATCAGCCACAGATAGAAATAGAGAGGTACCTACCAATGTGAATTAAATAGGATAAACTGTCACACAGTTCATCCCAAGTCATTTACAGTCATACTAAATGTGCAACTATTCCCCACAAAACCCATGATTTTCTGCACAAAAGGAGGCTCAAGCAACATAAAAATATACCCAAATAATTCAATGTTTTGTCACTGTCATCAGTTGAGAGAGGAAAAACTTTGGTGGCAAATACTACCTGAAATAGACACAATGAATATTACTTGCCCTCTGACAAGTAATATGCAGCTGCAGTAAAGGCTGCATCACCCAAGCTGCAATCTCTGTAAAAAATACTGAAGAAAATAGTGCAGCAGGTAAGCTTGGCTGCAACAGTAACAATTATAACATAACACAGACATACACACATTTTCCATGAAAAAGTGTAATCTCAAGAGGACCATTACAAATAACTACACTTATCTCACAGCTGAAGCCCATTATTGAATGTTAGAAGTGTTTTACATCTTAGTAACAGAAGTAATTTTCCCTTCTTGAAGGATAATACTACAACATGCAGTCTAGCAAAATGCATGGCACATACAGAACAGCATTTGATAACAAACATATCTGCTGCTTAAATACAAAACTAAGTTGTAATTTGTTCTGATAAACAGTTATCATAGTAGATCTATGATGATGTCACACCCTTAGTTCTGTTCAAGCACTCAAACTTAGTTGTGACACAAATAATACAAATAAATTAACTTATTCACCAAATACTTCAAACCATATCTTACAACATATTTGAAGAGAGCCTCAGAAATATAAAGAAATATTAAATGAAACTAACCAACATTTTATTTACTTCTCTTGGCTAACTTTAATCCTCTCCCAACTGTAAATGACATGAAGGCAACATTCTATCAGAAATGTCGCTGCACAAAGACATAAAACTCTATACTTCAACTCACTAACATGTTGTTCATTGAACAAATAATACTCTAGATACTTTAGATCAGTGCTACTCAAAGTGGTGGTTTGTGGACCGGTGCTGGTCTGTGAGCCATCAGCTGCCAGTATGCGGCGAGTTTCCAGAAAAGAAAGCAATATTATGAAATGTTTATAAAATGCTTATAAAATACTTATGTAATATTGTATTATTTGTTTACAAAATAAATATAAGATAAAAAAAATTGTCAACTTTACTATATTCATTATATATATTCTTTCCAGTATAAATTAGTATTACTAAGAAATATTACCAGTCCCTGGCATACTGGAAAAAAAAAAACTGCCAGTACACCACATCAGATAGTTTGAGAAGCACTGATTTAGATCTCTGCTTTACAAATAGCATCCATAGCATGTAGTGATAACAACATATTTCCTCTAACCATAGCATTGTAGAAATAATGATTCACAATCCAAAGGAAACTAGCTGTAATGAGCATTCAAACTCTGTTCTGCTTGAATTTGTGTAAGATTATTGGAAATTGCTTCAAAAAGAAATTTCCAAGCTGAACTGGCTGAAAAGTCAGCCTCTCTATTCAAGAAAATCTCATGTTCTGAGTTATTTCTGTTTGTAATGGATGCCCCAATTATGTCCTCAAGTATATGAACAACCATTCTCATCTTCATCTGTAACACTTCCAGGATTATTTTCGATACTTTTAGAATTTGTCATTAAATACTTTCAGAACTATTTCCAGTAAACTTCTACCATTGATTCCTGTTAATTCCTCACCCCAATAGACACCAATTTTATTGATAACATTCCAGGTGTTGGATCTTTTCCAAACATCCTCTAAGCTAAGCCCACTTTCCTTATCAGTTACCTTAAGAATCTTTTTAACAGCTTTCAAATGTTGACAGTTGATGTTACTGTTTGAAGTTATGGTTGAATATCACTTGTGGTATTTGGAGACAAATATACTGCCTTGATTTAAGGATAGTTACTGTAACAATATAGGGCATCTCAGTAGAATTATTTAATGTTTGAAATGTGCTAAATGATAATTTATTGCTGCCACATTGAACCCAAAACCAATTTTGATATGAAGCTGTAGTCATACAACCTTTTTTTATCGTATATTCCAAATGATTGATAGTTTCCTTTATACTGTCAAAGCTCTGGGATTTTCAGAGTTATAGACTAGCATTGGTTTCAGTTTAAATGCATCAGCTACATCATCACC
Source organism: Octopus bimaculoides (assembly GCF_001194135.2). NCBI lineage: Eukaryota > Metazoa > Mollusca > Cephalopoda > Octopoda > Octopodidae > Octopus > Octopus bimaculoides. The sequence goes on from NC_068988.1 coordinate 77,598,404, forward strand.
AGCAAGCAGTGTCAGTCAGCTATTAGCTGCTTCATACCCAGATGCAGTTCTCTTTTCAGACATGTTTCTCCCAAATATTTTCTTTCAGACATCATCTTCCAAAAATAAATCAGTTTCATTACTAAAATATGCTGTAGGGTATAACCTTCATTTTCAAAAAGTAAGTATAAATTTAAATAAATGTTGTTGCTGCCTCTTTATCAGCATTAGCTGTTTCACAATTCAGTTTAAGGTTATGCAAAGCTGTCATTTTTTCCAACATTTCAAACTATCCATTACTTGCCCAATATTTTGTTCTCCCAATTGTTCTTCGACTGACTATAAACTGATAGACTTTTCTCACATTATTTGCAAAACTCACTAGAACATCATTTTCTATGTTAGTCATTAATATGTTCTTTTAATAAACTCTCCATAGTTTTCTACTATTATGCCTCATTTTCGGACATAACTACCACCAGCATATTTCCTGCATATCAAACAGTTCTTTACTTTTATTTCAGTTGGTTTGTTCATGTTCAAATCTCTAACTACCAAAGATTGAGGTTAACCAGTTTCTGAACGATTAATAATATCCATCCTTAATTCTATTTATTGACTTTGTGGAGCCCTACACTACTTCACATCTGACCCAGCTTTGTCCTTTACATTTTGTATTAAGTTTTATTATTGCAATATATAATAATAAAAACTCTCAAATACTAAGATGGCCTCCAAATGTTACTTTTGTATAATGGCATCATGCAGTGAATAACTGTCATGGCATCAGTTACTTTACAAGCATGAATGAGCAGAAATGTGCTCACTCATAGATTTCATTTTGCAGCAAGAGTATTTTGTATACATGTACGATTCTCTGTTTATTAATTTTGTAAAACTAAAATAAAAAAAGAAAAGATTCTATTCTAGCTTATTTCAGGGAAAGCTGCAATATATACAGACAATGTTTGCCTACATATACAACTACTCGAGCATTTTATGACATTGTGACTTAAAAATTAGGTGGTGAATGAAGAAATAAAAGTGTATGTTTCATTTATCTAATGCACTTCAGTGAAAAATGTACAAAAGGTTAAATTTTTAGAGAATAGAAACTGAAATAGTGGTGTCATTTTAAAGTGTCCGAAAGTCAGTGGCATTAATACCATCACAGCCATAAACTCCAGCACTGAATCCATCATCAGGTATTGTACCAGAATAATTAAATGGATGAAGGCAAACTTTGAGAATGTTGACAGAAAAACACAATAATTTCAGGGCTTTACCTAGGCAGATGTTGTTAGATTGTATTTCAATTGAAAGGATGAAGGAAGAGGATTTAACAAACACAGAACACTATGTGGAGTTAAAAGTAGAGAAGTTTAGGTAGAATGTTACTGACAGCAGGAGATGCTGTTCTTGGCAGATAAGAAAAGAAGTTACGTTAAATGAAAGATGAAGTAAAATGAGGTGCTCAGAGCTATAAGGTACAAACAGAAAAGATTATGCACATAGTTTTTTTCAAAGCACTGAAGGGTATTGAGATCACCAGTCATTTCAGTGGTTTAAGAAGGAAATATCAAAGAAACAAAACAGGGTGTTTGATTCTAGATGCACAGGATCAAACAACCAGAGCAAGATATATCAGGAGGAACATAGATAAGGAAGACATTTCTGCTGAATATAGACTGAACATAAAATGTTTGCTCAGAAAGTCTATAAGTACTGGAGGCATGACAGAGTTGCTGCAATCATACATTGACAAATCTGTACAATAATATGTATTTGAAAATATGGAAAATGGTATGACCATAAAACAAAAGACATCCTCAAAAATAACCATGTAAAGGTATTATGGGATATATAACTTCAAATGAATAGGCAATTAGAAAATTCATGCTCAGATGTTGTCATATTCAACAGAAGGAAAGAGTGCATTGTTTAATTGATGTTGCTAGCCCATTTCATACAAAAGTGGTAAAAAAGAATGTGAGGGAATAGTAAAATTTCAAGACTTGAAATATTAACTTCAAACAATATGGAATTGCCATTAGGGTTTCATCATTCTAATTGTAAAAGGAACTGTAGAAAGAGTGGCAAGAAGTTTGTTGATGATGTTGACTGTACAGAAATCCTGTATGCTTGGCAGAGCAAAGACTATAAGAAATTGAAACACACCTAAGGTTGCAAGACACAACCTGACAGCAATCTAGTACCAGTCGAACAACCACATAATATCCAGTGAACAAAAGAGAGAGTAATAATAATGGTTTCAAATTTTGGCATAAGGACAGCAAGTTTGGGAGAGGGAGTAAGCCATTAACATCAACCCCAGAGTTCAACTGGTACTTATTTTATAGACCCCAAAAAGATGGAAGGCAAAGTTGAACCTTGTGGAATTTGAACTCAGAGCATCAAAATAGATGAAATGCTGCTAAGCATTTTGCCCAGCATGCTAACAATTCTACCAGCTCATCACATTAATAACGACAACAGCAACAACAACAACAACAGCAACAACAATAATAATAATAATAATAATAATAATAATAGTACCAGGCAGTGGCTCTCATGGCTTCTGATCTTAATTGATTGGAAGTGTTATCATGTACATTGTTTTGTCTTGGTATAAAAGATGGGATACAGCAAATATTCTGCTTAATATCACAGATTTGCTTGTCAGTTGTTTGACCATAACCAGTTGAGCATGTCCCTTGGTGGCTGACGATATGTGCATCTCTGATCATGAGCAGAAGTAGTGGGAGAGCATCATAGCCATGTGGTGAGAGGAATTCTTTGGGGTTTGAATAATTCATCTTCGGAAACATGCGTGTTTTGCTCAACATCTTTAAACAAACTTTATTCAGGGACCTTTTGAGTGGGATGGGCTACTCAACCTGAAGAAAATTCTAACTGGGCCCCACCTGCGAGGTCATGCACTGTTTATCTTGATATGAGATCACATGTCGTACACATATGGTTGTGATGCATGTGCCTGGTGTACTCTTATCCGACGGGTAGTTATGATGGGTATATTTTACCTCAGTGTCACTTTGATGGCATGCACTGCTCTCTAATAATAATAATAATAATAATAATAATAACTACAGATAGTAACAATAAATGATAAACCTAACTACAGACAGTATATGGATTTATCAAAGAAATACACGGGAAATTCAGCTAAGAAAAATATGCTAAAGCAAGTTTGGAAAGTGGAAAACTAGTTACGGGTAACAATATCACACTAGATAAAGAAAACGAAATAAGAGAATTAGACCAAACCCAGACATACAAATACTTAGGAATCAATGAACTAGATACAGTATAGCACACACAAATGAAAGAGAAAATAAAAAAGGAATACTATAGATGAGTTAGATTAATACCTAAAATAGAGCTCAATGCAAAAACGAAGATAGTAGGTACCAATACTCTAACTGTCCCAGTTATATGAGGAGGTACCCAAAAGTAACCAGAAACGTTCTCTGTGGGACAAGCCCGTTGTAGAAACCACTTGATGTAACCCTCTGGTACCAGTCTGCCAACAGACATCATCACTTGCAGTTGTACTGTCATGTGGTGCATCATTGTTTTGCAGTGCTTCTCCCTTGTTCTTTGATTTTTGTGATAGCTGAAACTTAAGAACAGCATGCCTCCGTGAAATTCTGTTTTCTGCTGGGCAAAATGGTAGCCAAAACAGTTGTCATGCTTCAAACAGCCTACAAGGATGCTGCCAAGAGTACCCTAGTTCAGGGTAGAAAAAAAGGGAAGATGAATCTGAGTAGCTTTGCATTGCTTACAGTCTTACAATCAGATTTAAACTTTACTTATAACAATTTATTACAGAAGATATAACTAACAATCCAGATTATCTTAGAACAAGGTGTAACACACTATGAATTAAGACACACACACACACACACACACACAACTACTATATAAATATATGTATAGTCTTACATAGTCTTTTATTGGTTTTAGCTAGAGGGTGTCACATTACTTGGACACCAAATACATACATAGGTATGGTGTGTCTGACTCTGTGTGTGTGTTTGTGAGTGTGAATATACGTGTATCATCATTATCATGTATATGTTTACATATATATTTATGTATACATATATATATTTGTGTGTGTGGGGGGGTATAAATATATATATATATATATATATATATATATATATATATATATTTAAAAGATTAAATCAAATTTCACCTGTGCCTTGGAAAATCTAATCTATGCCATTACCTGCTTAGGGTGCTGTAACCACTATGTATATTGGCCAAACAGGAATATCTCTCAGTCGAAGAATCACTCTTCACAAAGAACAAATCCGCCACCCACAATACAGACAGATACAGGTCAGTGAACACATAGAAAGGTGTGCTAGGAACCTTAATACTAATTTTCCCCTTCTATCAACGTTCACAGAACACTTCAGTACAGCAAAGAATGAATAAAGAAGCAACTTTCATCAATAAATATCATCTACAACTTAACACAAACACAACATAATACAGAACACTACTAACCTTACCACTAACTCCCATACATTCCATACATCATTCGTATTACAGTATTATATTGACCCTAATTGCACCACATCCAGAACTACTTACCTCCCTTACACATAATTTTTTTACTCAGGAACTAGGAGACCCAAGACTGTTTGGTAATTGGTGCACATTCAAAGCCAGTGAACAACAATGACGATATGACTTTGAATCTCTTAGCAATTCAAAATAATGACTTTTATTTCTCTTAATTCTACCTAAGTTCATCTAATTGTATATATTTATAGCTACTTATCATAAAAAGGCCTTTATTATTTTTATATTCAGTCTGCATTTTCGCTTTTTTTCTTCTTACTTTCCCTCTATCTTTTCCACGTGTAGTTTCTATTTTCTGTTTGAAATATATTTCTATTATATATATATATATATATATATATAT
>NC_068988.1:77603441-77604148 GCF_001194135.2 Octopus bimaculoides
TATTGCCAGTTTAGCCAATAAAAACACACGCAATGTATATTTGGTGTTAATTTGCTTCAGCTTTATATTACATTAATCTTAATCTTATTTCGGCCAGAGTTCTTTCGTCACACTTCTGTGACCTCATCAGTGGTCCTTTGTTTCCTTCTTTCTTATGTGTGTCTCACCTTGCTAACTATCAGCCATTTTGTATTTTGTATTCCTATTGTATGTGTCTACGCATGCGTGTCCTTCAATGTGTCTGTGTCTTTTGTAAGTGCATGTGTGTATGGGGAGTGTCTGTATCACCTATATTCTCTGTTAATACGTATTCGTTTGTATTTGTTTTTATTTATTTATTAGTTCATGTGTGTGTGTTTTTTTTTGTTTTTTTTGTGTTTAATTAAATTTTGTTAACGTATGTAGTATTTAATTCCATTTGTTTATCTATGTGTTGTATTATACTTTGTTCATATTATTATTGGTTTATGGGTAACATGTTGTCACATGCTGTGGTTTGTTAGTGGTGTGTGTTAGTGTTCCATTCTAGTTTCCTATTCAGGCTAGGTTTCTCTTCTATTATGTGTGTAGCTTCAGTAATTTGTCTAAGTGCTGCATCACTGCTATGTGTCGATAAGATTTTAATTTCTATGTTGTTGATTGAGCCTCTATGTTCTTGCTCAGCGTGCTGGTACAGAACTGATGAGTTCTTCCCTTCCTTAAGTTCC
>NC_068988.1:77604934-77621841 GCF_001194135.2 Octopus bimaculoides
TATATATACACACATATATACATAAATGTATGTGTACTTTATATATGCTTAGTGTGTAATATCGTACTTTTGGAGTGGCATTCTGACAATAATATCATCATCAGATATACTGGTTGTGGCTTACATCTTTATTCTTAATTAATTAATTGACTAATTAATTAATTAATGAGCTAACAATTGTTCACCATACAGCTGTATCTGGTTCAACAACCTCCTAATCTTGCAATAAATTCTTTTCCTTTCTGTGTTTTATATTTATGGTATTTGTGTTGGTGCGCATGCTTGTGCATATGTGTGTGTGCATGCATAGGTGTGTACGTCAATGGAGGTGTACTTGCTGTATACTCTATGTTTATGGTGCTGAGCATCTTTGTGTATGTGTGCATCACTCAATATGCATGAGCCTTTGTTTTGGTGTTTTTATTTTTGTTAGCATTCACTCACTTTCTCTCTTTCACACAAACACACACATGCACTTATAGTTTTCACAACTAGTAAACATGTCAAAATATGACCACCACAGTAGAAAAGAGACACAAAACGTAATTATGCTGATTATATATATTCATATATTAATGATTAAGCTATTTGCAACTGTACACTTATTTCTCTATGAAATATGTCAACATCCTACAATTGTTAACAATTACTATTATTTTTAAAACAGTGAACTGACAGAATCGTTAGCATGCCAGACCAAATGCTTAGCGGCATTTTGTCCGTCTTTATGTTCTGAGTTCAAATTCTGCCAAGATCGACTTTGTCTTTCATCCTTTCAGGGTCAATAGAATAAGTACCATTTGAACACTGGGGCCTTGTGCCAAAATTTGAAACTAAGGCAGGAAGCTGACAGAACCGTTAGCATGCCAGGCAAAATGTTTAGCATTTTGTCTGTCCTTACATTCTGAATTCAAATTCTGCTGCAGTCAGCTTTGCCTTTCATCCTTTCATGGTTGATAAAATAAGTAATCGACTTGACCCCAGCCCTGAAATTGTTGGCCAAAATATGAAATCATTACTACTACTACTGTTACTACTGGTACTATTTAGGTGGCAATCTCGTACAGTCATTACTGTGTTGAACAAAGTGCTTAGTGGCATTTCTTTTGGCTTTATGCTCTGATTCAGCAGATACCACTGAAATCAACTTTGCCTTTCATCTGTTTAGAGTTAACAAAATAAGTACCAGTTGTGCACTGGTGTATCATGTAATCAACTTTTGAAAATTGCTAGCCTTGAGCCAAAATTTGAAATCATTATTATTGTTGCTGTTATTCAGTAATCTTATTTTTATCACATGCTTTTACTAACTTGGGTTTGTGTTGTGATTTGTCTTGGTGTTGTAATTTTTACTGTTTTGAAAGTGTTTCATGTTGGATGAGTGCAGTGCATAGCAGTGCTATTTTCTGTATGTTATATATATTCATAAGTCATGATGTTTTGGTTATGTATTTATCTTAGTGATTTTTAGTCATACCTAATGCCCCTATTATCATTGGGATTGTTTCTACTTTTAGGCTCTATATTTGGGTTACCTCTATTTCTAGATCTCTTTGTATTTTGAGAGTTTCTCTGTTTCTTTTAGAGATACATTGTCATCTGTTGGAATAGATACATCGATTAGAAGTCATTTTTTCTCTTGATGATCTCTGATAACTATATCCAGTCTATTAGCCTTGGTTTCTTTATCTGTGTTTATTGGCATATTCCAGAGCATGGTTGCTTTGTCATTTTCTGAGACCCTTTTGGCAGTGTGCCTATACCATCTTTTTTTTGTTGTTATTCCATAGTGCTGGCATAGCTTCCAGGTTCCAACTCTGTCATGTCTGTGAATATATTTTTTCTAAGCCAGGACTGGGCAGCCAGAGACTATATGATCTATTGTTTCTCCCCCACCACCACATATTCTGTAGTTGCTTGTTGAATGTTAACATCCAGATCATCTTTTACAATGGTTATAATTCAGGATATTCTTACTAGTCTGATTGACCTCAGATTTAGTAGGGCAGATGAGCTCAATTGGTGGTTTAATATTGATTTCAAATTTTGGCACAAGGCCAGTAAGTTCAGGAGAGGGGAAAAAGTTAATGACATCGACTATAGTGCTCAACTGATACTTATTTTATTGACCCCCAAAAGGATGAAAGGCAAAGTCGATCTCAGTGGCATTTGAATTTAGAGTGTAATGACAGATGTCATGCCACTAAGCATTTTACCGAGCATGCTAACATCTCTGCATAGTCAATGCCTTTTGATGGTTTAATATTAGAATCCATTTTATGGTCCTTCTAATGGAAATGGAGAGATTTAGGAGTATGTAGTTCCATTTGATCATCCACTTCCAACTTCTGCTAACAACTCACCCCTCACATGTTTAAATATATAAATGTCATAATCTAACTTGATACCAATTGTTTGTCTGTTTTTACTTTCATTCTAATAACTTGTACCTGCTCAATTGATAAACTGCCTATAGTCAATTGTTTTTAGGTAGCTATAACATCCCTACTTTTAGTTGCAGTGCAAGTTGGTGTTCAAACAGCAAATTAATCTGAGCACAAATTGTATGTACCTATTGCCTTACATTTACAAACTTAAATTATCTGAATTCTACATATGTATATATGTATGTGTATTCATTCAGTTTATTTGTTGCCTGGTTGTATCCTGTTACATTCAATGTATTGTGTTGGAAACCTTAAGTTTCTTAACTTTTCTATGCTTCTATTCACCTAGCTGTGAATACACAGTTGGAAAAACTCACAATTCTCAGTTACAAAATCACGAAGGATCCACTGACTTGTAGTGTTTTATTCAGTTCTGCCTATGCGTTGGTCTCTTCTCTAAGGATTTTCTCTAGATACACACCCTAAACGATGGTGAAGTCTTTAATAGTGACTCTGACTCAGTGGCTAAAGTAACCTACCAAATCCACTGTTCAAAACAACAATTTACCAAAGTTTCTATACTATAGAACTTACCTTAGATATACACAAAACATATGAGTGTTATTTAAATTCTGTAAAAACATTATCTAAAGCTTTATTATTAAAGAGATTAGTCTTTTAATCTTTTTAGCAAAATAAACAGGCTGGTAGAGCAGTTCTTCCATTCTTTAGTTTGCTTCAACTATCACAACTAAGCCCATCCTGGAGCACCACTTGTATAGTTCGATGTTCTATGCTATTTGTGTCATCTCTGAATGTATCCAGGGTTCCAGTGTATGAGTTATTCATTGTATTTAGGCTCTCTAATTAGTTGGAGCTACTTTACTTTGGTTGTAACCTCTATTCAGATGAATGATCTGGCATACCATAGACAAATTCATCTTGATTACTTTCAATAGAAACATTATTACAAAATATAAAAAGACAAGCCGGAGCAAGACGTCTGGTGCCAATATGAGTCGCAGGCTCAGGGATGTGGGAGTGCCGTGATCTCTAGCACAAACCAAAGATCCCCAAAATGTCCAATACCATTCCCTGCATATACATACATACATACATACATACATATATACATACATACATCAGTAAACTTCATAGTTTACTGATGTATGTATGGTGAGACAGAGAACAAAAGTTATATATGTATGTATGTATGTATATGGAGGGGGAATTTAAATTCAGATGCAGCAACTGTCTTTCTATATTTAGACATCCTGTGAAGAGTCATGCAACTACACACTTGGCATTAATCTGGAAACATCAACTACAATATCAAACGAAAGATCCTTTCTATGACCAAGCTTTATATTAATGGGACAGAATGATATTCCATATGTTTGCATGAATAAGTGTATCTTTTAAAAATATTAACAATCTCCAGGGACTATATAAATTCTAGGAGTGAATTTTTTTCATCATGGCCAACATGTAGACACACACTTGCTTTTGTATGTACATCTGTGTGTTTCTGAAAGAATTACTGTTGTCCAATGAATAAAAACTAACTTGTTTCTCATAGGAAATTGAACCCACTAATGTAACTAAGTATAACTCTATTCCAGTAATTAATGTAGCAATCTACTGACTATGCTACTCCATCCCCACAGTTCCATGTTGAACCTGATACTGATGGCCATTTATCGCAATTCCTGCTTCTTTTCAATTGCAATCATTTCTTTGTCTGTTAATCTTCCACATGAAGTATGAGAGAAAACAAGGGATGATGAGAATAATATAAGACATCCATGCTGGAACTGGGAATCAAAAATAGGTGCAAGACACAGGTTATTGCTACAAACAATAGTTCCTGTCTCAATATTTTAGAAATAAATCAACATCAGGATGATTTTTTAAATAGAACAAAATGTCTGTGATTTATATGAGGAGCTAAATGAAGTTGTGCATCTTTGTAGATTTATGGTTCTTATTTTCTCTTTCTTCTGAAGAGTATTAGCATTAGAAGCGGAATGGCTACAAGCTGGATTTAATATGGAGTATGTATCACGATTACCATCAACTTGCTGCTGCTGGTGCTGGTGCTACTGTTGTCTGTCGGTAGTAAATCATAATATTGATTTCTCATCTGGGCACAAGGCCAAATACTGAACGACATTAGTGCAGTTGATTGAATTAACACCAAAATATTACTGGTAATTATTTTTTATCTCTCAAATCCTTATAAAGAATTTGATCTCAGTCTAGGCACAGTCATGTACCTAACAAGTTCACTTCAAAATCAGGTAGTTCTTGGTTCAGTTGCACTGTATGATACACTTTGTGCAACTATCTCTTATGATTCCTTCAGCTTAATGATTACCATGTGAATGGGATTATATTTTAGAATTAGGTTGATAGAATCTGTGCAATGCCATGTCTGATGTTGATATCTGTCTATTTATCTATCTATCTGTCTGTCTGTCTAGCTAGCTACATACATCATACATGCATGCATACATACATACATATATATATATATGTATATATAAGATACAGAAATAAATTTATTTCTGTATCTTACTATACATCTCAAAGCTTCTAAAGACAAACTTTGTTTGTTTACTTTCATCGTAAAGTTGAATATATATATATATATATATATATATACATGGTCATACACACACACACACACACACACTCACATAATTATTACAAAAATATAAAGGAAAACCTTTACTGCGGCAAAACTAATCAGCACTCTATAAGAGCAAATAATACCATAAATCAAAATGAAGGATAAACTTTCAAAGGTGAAATTCCTTTATCAAAATTCATATACGGTATCAAAATACATAAATGTAGACTCATCAAAAGTTTTAGGTGTCAACCATTCCAATATTACAAGTGAACGATGATGTTAGATGAGCAGTAGTATATAATAGCATATATATCTTTACGATCATTTCAAGAAATGGCCACATTACCCTCATCAGAGGTACATTAAGCGGTTAAAATATTTAAAAAATAGTTTTAAAATAGTTTTCAAATATCATCTACTTACAGAGGATAGGAGTGTTTCAGAATAATGTTATAGCTTTTTAGAAAAGTTTGTAAGGATGTTGTAAAAATCTTTGTAAAATGAAAAATATTTGTAAGAATAAAATATTTGTGCCAATAAAGATGAAGATATTTGTAAAAGTAGAATGCAAAGTTCCATAAAATTGTGAATGTAATATCAGATGAATATTTTCATATAAAAGGAATGAGGACGATATTTCATGTTCAACCCAAGTTAACAGTTTAAATAAGCTGTTGGATTGTTAATAGTTAATCATAGAGTGAATCCATGTACATGGAATGTTGGTGGAGATGAGGGAAATGTACCATTTATATTAATTGGAAGATTTGTCCAGTACAAACACAATTTCCTGAAACGATTGTAAGGATATATACTACTGCTCATCTAACTTCATCATTGACTTGTAATATTAGAATGCTTGACACCTAAAAATTTTGATGAATCTATATCTATGTATTTTGATAACATAAATGAATTTTGATAAAAGAGTTTCACCTGTGTAAGTTTGTCCTCCACTTTGATTTACAGTATATATATATATATATATATATATATATATATATATATATATATATATATATATATATATATATATGGGAGGGAGAGAGGCACAAGCATCTTCTATTATCATCTCAGGCCGACCAAAACCTCATGAGTGCATTTGGTAGACAGAAATGAAAGAAGTCTGTCATACAAGTATATATGTAGTGTGTGTGTGTGTGTGTGTGTGTGTGTGTGTGCATGTCTCTGTGTCTGTGACAACTGGTGTTGGTGTGTTTACATCTCTGTAACTTAGTGGTTCAGCAAAACTGAATAAGTATCAGGCTTAAATAAAAAGTATTGGGGATTATTCATTCAACTAAAAATTCTTCAAGGTGATGCCTCAGCTTTGCTGCAGTCTCACAACTGAAACAACTACATGAAAAAATAAAGAATATAAATACACACACACACACACACACACAAAAGTGTGCATCTGTGTTAGCATATATTTTTAAGATTAGGTTAACCAGTGTAAATTAATTTCAAACTGTAACTTTAGGATTCAGTAGAGATTAATAGAATAAGTAACTGACTGAAAACTTCACTCAGTTCAATATGATTGGCTAAAAACAGTGCCTGAACAGGGTCGCAGTCCAATGACTAAACCCAGTTAGAAAATAAGCATATAGAAGATGAGTCAGACTAAACACAATAATGTCATCTAGATCACACTATCATTTCTACCAATTGTTGTCCCATGTCATTATAAAACAATTTACTGTAGACTCAATTTTTATTCTTAACTTTCTTCATATTTTCAAACACAAAATAGCTCAAGGTATTTAAAATTCTATTTGGAACTAAAACACTTGAACATAACAAAAGTGAAATTTACAAAGCATTATATAGTTTCATCTGATTGTTGATGCTTTAATGTCAAAAGAAGTGTAGGGCAGGAATCGTTAGATGAAATTGCTGATAGTTTTTGGGGCTTCCAGAAGATGAAGAACTTGCAAAGGTTAACTTGAATGAGTTTCATGGCATGTAACTAATTATACTTTCAAGAATAGCTGTGTGACATGACCCAGGGGTGCGGTCATCATAAGAACCAAATAGTTCAATGGAAGGTAATATAGTGAGAGAAGTAATTTTTTATTTATTAAACTTAACTCATGTAATGAGATGAAACAATCATTAGTTTAATGCTTCATTCTGGTCAGAATAAACCAAGGGGTATAATTGTGGAATATGTTAAAAGTGAAAATTAAATGGGAGTGTGTAGTGGGGAATGATTGGTATCTTGGCTGTATGGTGACAACTGCGGATATATTTTAGTTTTATTAACGTCTTCAGTGGTGAATGTGTGTGGCTTAGTGCTAGGGTATTCAGCTCACAGTTGTAAGGTCGTAAATTCAATTCCTAGTGGTATGTTGTGTCCCTGAGCAAAACACTTTATTTCATGTTGCTCCAGTCCACTCAGCTGGCAAAATTGATAAGTAACTGTATTTCAAAAGGCCAGCCTTGTCACATTCTGTGTCACAATGAATCTCCCTGAGAACTACATTAAGGATACACATGTTTGTGGAATACTCAGTCACTTGCATATCAATTTCACAAGCAGGCTGTTCTGCTGACAGGGTCAACTGGAACCCTCATCTTTGTAACTGACGGAATGCCAGTTCCAATGAAGTGTAGAGTTACCAGTAATTGCCAGAACATGAGATAGCTGAGGCACATAAAGGTTTTGAGTAGATAAACAATGATAGATGTGACAAAAGAACATTACTTCAGGATGTTTTCTGCCTGAAAAAGAAAAAAAGAAAAAAAGAACAAATATTTAACTTAATTTTATTTTTTAACAGACTTTGATACATCATAGAGTCTAGGTTTAATGAAATATTTGAAAAAAAAGAACAGATATTTGTCTCTATTTGGTCTCAGGAACTAAATATTGGGGCATGAAGAGCAGTAAGAGAGACCAATATTTACGCATTGCCAAATAAACCATTCTGTCCATTAAACAGGTGTTCTTGTGCAGGAATAATTGCATTGGGAATAAAATCATCGAACTGTATAATTGATTCGGATTTGATGCTGGCACTTAATGCAAAGCACCATATTCAACATTAGATGATGAGATACGCATCTAGTCCCTGGATTGATGATGTAAATAAATGGCCACAACAAATGTCAACCTATTGTGATCTACAGCAGATCAGTCTTTTCTTTTACAGCCAGCAATCAGAATATACAGAAGAGTTGTAAATTTTTTTATAGTTTGCAGGAATATACTAATTCACTTAGCATGCAGACTTATTGTTGGCCTCATATATCTACTTCTTTTTAAAGGAACCATAATCGAGTTGTATTCTGCCACACTACAAAGAATCTCTGTACCCTATCAGATTTGATAGGTCCTTATTTTCATATTGTGTATGCCTTTGCTCAAAGCATCAACTTACTTGTCTCTACATCATTATCATCACCATCATCGTTGTCGTCATTGTCGTCGTCATCGTCAACATCATTTTAAAGTCAACTTTTCTATACTTCCAGGGATCAGACAGAATTCACTGAGGCAGGTCTTCCATGGCTGGACGCTGTTCCTGTCATCAACCATTACCTTGGCCTATGATAAGATTTGAGTGGCACCACTTGCATGATGGGGACACTTGCTACCGCTATTGTAATGTTAAGACAAGAACACACACACACACACACACACACACACACACACACACATACACAGGCTTTTTTCAGTTTGTGTCTACCATATCCACTCACAAGACATTGGTTGGCAGTGGGACTGAACTCGAAATCATGTGGCTGAGAAGTAAACTCTACATCAATAACAGTTCCCCAACATTCACAAAACCTCTATAACCATTGTGCTGCATCCTCTTTCACTAAAGTAGCAGATTCCCTATGACAAAAGATAGAATACTTTGTGGTGTTTATTCTAGTTCTTTGTGCCCTAAGTTCAAGTTGTGCCATGTTTGCTTTTGGTTTCCATCATTTCCAGGTTGATAAAAGCACTATTCAAGGATGGTAGATTGATGGAATTGTTTAGAATGTCAGACAAGGCACCTTGTCCTGACTCTATGCATTCTGTGTTCAGTTTCCACTTGGGTATGAAAATCCTACTAACATTTAGGACTAATCACCTGACATTTTAGATAATACAACTTATGATATACAGGTACAACACTGCCCTTCCCAACACTAATGGTCTACAACCTTTTTTAGAATCTGGACTAATTTACAAGCAGAAATTTCCAATTCTTATGGCCACCAGACTCGCACAATACAGTATTAATAAACTTGTATCATTTATACTAATGTTCAGGTAGATGTATTTTGTTTAAGTAAATTTAGGTGTGGCTGTATGGTAAGAAGCTGGCTTCCCAACCATATGGTTCCTGGTTCAGTCCCACTGCATGGCACCTTGGGCAAGTGTTTCTACTATAGGATTGGGTTGATCAAAGCCTTGTGAGAGGGTTTGGTAGATGGAAATTAAAAGAAGCTTTTCATATATATATAAGTGTGTGTGTGTGTGTATGTATGTGTTTGAGTTTGTGTTTGTCCCCCTACACCACTTGACAAATGGTGTTGGTATGCTTATGTCCCCATGACTTAGCAGCATGGCAAAAGAGAACAAAAGCACTGGAGTTGATTCATTTGACTAAAACTTCATAGTGGTGTCCCAGCATGGTTGCAATCTAATGACTGAAACAAGTTACAGACAAAAGATAAATTTGTTTATTTTCAAGTCTGTAAACCAAGGTGACCTTGAGCATGTGTCTTCTCAGGCCAACCAAAGCTTTGTGAGTGTATTTGGTAGATGGAAGCTAGAAGAAGCCTGTTGTATATATGTATATATATCTATATGTGTGTGTCTTTGTGTTTGTGTTTATCCTCCATCACCACGCTGCTTGACAGCTGGTACTGGTGCATTTATGTCCCTGTGACGTAGTGGTTCAGCAACAGATAACACCAATAGAGTGAGTACCAGACTTTAAAAAAGAAATAAGTACTGGAGTCGATACATTCGACTAAAAATCCTTTGAGGCAGTGTCCCAGCATGGCCACAATCTATTGAGGGAAACAAGTTAAAGATAATCTGTAAAGGTTTTGAAACTAAGGATTCTGGAAAACAAAGGTTTTACTTGTATTTGTTAAAAGAAGGAATGGTCGTGGTTAAACTACTTTTGACTATGTATCTGTTCATTCAATAATTCACTCTAAAATGTCTCTATTTCTCAGAATGAATTAAAACTGCTATACAACAAAGCCACTTCGTTCACACACTAATTAATGGTTTCTCACAGATTAATTAGTGATTTCTCTCCCGTTAATTAATTATTGCTTATACTGATGCAAAAATACAGGTTTGTAAGGAAGGGACACACACATAAACACGCATGCATGCACACATGCACACATGCACACACACACATGGCGAGCTGGCAGAAACGCTAGCACGCCAGACGAAATGTTTAGTGGTATTTCGTCTGCTGCTACGGTCTGAGTTCAAATTCCGCCGAGGTCGACTTTGCCTTTCATCCTTTCGGGCTCGATTAAATAAGTACCAGTTATGCACTGGGGTCGATATAATTGACTTAATCCGTTTGTCTGTCCTTGTTTTTCCCCTTTGTGTGTAGCCCCTTGTGGGTAGTAAAGAAATAACACATACACACACACACACACACACACAGGGTGTCCCAGAAAGATTTACCTATGTTTAAAACTCTTCTTAAAGAATATCGGTTCAGGTAATATTATTTACATTTTGCATAAATATTTCTCTATGACTTTTCTTCATGTGTCTATTGTTTTGTTCATTTTATAACAGATTTGTAAACAAACATGGCATTGAAAGCAAAATGTGACCAGACTGTCACTTTGAAAGCAGTTGGAGTGAACAACAAGGACATAACAAAACAGTTGAATGTGTGCTGTAAAACACTGTTCAATACCTGGAAACAATATATGGAGTTTGCTACTACCTCTTGCAAACCAATTCCTGGTAGGAAACGATGAATTTGTACCAAGCAAACTCTTGAAGCTGTGACTAAGCAAATGAACCAAAATCGTTACAGGAGTGCCAGAAAAACTGCAAAAGCTCTTGATATGTTGAAATTGTCAATACACAGGATTTTTTAAAGAGAATTTAAAGCCAATTGTATACAAGAAACAATCCTAGTGGTTAATTTCAGCAACTTCCAAGAAGAAACGGCTTGACAGGGGTAAAACCATGTTAGCTGAGATGACGTGCATTGCAAACAAAGTGTTGATCTGGTCCGCTGAGATCTTCCCCATGGAGGCAGTTACCAACAGGCAGAATGACAGACTTTAGCCCAAAGCTAGCAGGTGCCATTTACACTGTCAAAAATCAGCTTCACTCATGGTGTGGGCCACAGTTGCAGTTGATGGATCCAAGTCTCCCTTGATCTTCATCGATGCTGGTGTCAAGGTCAATAGTGAAGTTCATGTGGAAATGTTGGGTGAGAAAGTGTTACCCTGGGTCACAGAAACCTTTGGTAACAATTACACATCCAATTTGACACAGAGGTGTTGCAAAGAACATTTCAGTGGTTTTGGGGACAAGACAATATGGCCTCCTTCAAGTCCAAACATCAATTCCATGAACTTTGCAATCTAGTCCATCTCAGAGAATAATGTTTCTGCTCACTTCTATACAATTGTGTCAGATCTAAAGAAAGCCCTTCTGTCGTTATGGGTCAAGTTAGATGAAGGAGTGGTACAATGCTCATGCACCTCAGTGACCATTCATTTGCAGGCTATGATCAAGACCAAAGGCGGTCGTTTGGAAATGCAATTACTGCAACGGATTGACAATTTACATTAGAACATGTGTGCCAAATTTCATCATCATACCTTAAGTTTATTTCGAATAATTACGAAATATCAATGGGTAAGTCTTTGTGGGACACCCTGTACACACATATTGATATTGATGCTTATTATCAACATTAGAAGTCAATATTGAACTACCAAGGATTTGAACTTCAAACAAAGAGGGACAGAACTAAATCCTGATGTCTTTTAGTTTCTGAAACTGCAGTAATTGTTGCTGTTGCTGCTGCTGATGTAGTTGTTGCTGCTGCTTCAGTTGTTTAATCTTGTATCATCCATTACAATTGAGTAGATCTATATTGAGAGACATTCCAGTTTTGACCACTCCATGTTGTTTCAAAGCATAAGATATCTAGGACTACACTATTCAATGTGTCCTTTTTAACATGTTAGGGTGGGAAATTAGGGAGATTTGGCTGCTGTTTCAAGCAGGTAGAACTTTCTGCTCTGGCAGTGTCTATGAGACAATCACAGAGCACTAATATTTGTTTTTCTTTTCATCTTCTTGTCAAAAGGGAGTATTATGCTTCAAAAACCTTTAAAGTTCTCTAAACCTGGTGGGAGAAAGAAAGAGAGAGAGAGAGGAGGGCATCCTTAAATTGGAAACCTAACCAAAATGCTTGCAATAGAGTGGCCCCTGCTAACAAATTTTCTCCAAGATTCCAGGTAATGTTATTAAACTGTGTGAGGGATTCATTCTACTCAACATGGAGGCTAAGGTAGGATTTGAACTCAGAATGTGGAGAATTGTACAAATATCATAAAGCATCTAATTTGATATTCTATTAATTCCACTAATCCTACTCTGAATTGGTATTTTTTTCATTCACCCTAAAAGGATAAAAAGTAAAGTTGACTTCAGCAGGAATTGAACTCAGAGCACAGTAAGTCAGATCAAATAACATGAGGCATTATAAATGATGCTCTAATGACTCTGCTAATTCACTGCCTTAATGTATTTTTTTTTTTTCTGTGATCTGGCTTTGTCTCCGAAACTGAGTGTTGCAGAGCAGGAGTACTGGTTAGGCCAAATTACTCTGTAAGGCGCTTATGCCCAGTTTCTCTGATGTATATATATTCCTCCCTGGATGGGATGCTGGTCTGTCATAGGATTACTCATTTTTACCAGCTGAGTGAACTGGAGTAAAGTGAAATGAAGTGTTCAGCTCAAGAACACAATATGTTGCCTTGTCCAGGAATTGAAACCACAGTCTTATGATCATGAGTCCAACAACCTAACCACTAAGCCTTTCACCTCCACAGAGGCAGGAGTGTAACATCTGCAAATAAAACTATCTACAAATAATATTAGTGTATTACTAGGAGGAACTGTAAAGGGAAAACATGAGAGAGGGAAATAGAGAACCATCTCAAGTTTAATATGTCAGCCATATCTAGATTTTTTGGTGAAGTTTTAGAATTTTATTTCCTCAAATAATTCTGTCTTCTAAGATGACAACTAATTATGGGAGACATTTTCTAAAAGAAAGCCAAACAACAAGTCTTAGATCAAAACGTTCTTGCTCTTAGGATTTTAGTAGAAAATTTGTGTGTGTGTGCATTTGTATATGGTTGTGGGTATGTGTGTATTTGTGTGAATGCATATACATGAATACACATAGTTGTCTACATGTGAGTTTTATTTGTGTGTGTGTATATATATATGTCTGTGAGTTCATAAACAAAAATGTCTGTGAGAGTGTGCATATGTGGTGGGATGTGGAAATGGTACTTTAGCTTCAAGATGATAATCGTTAAATTAACATTATCATTAACATTATCATTATCATCAACATCTTAACATGATCAGTGTCATTATCATCGCAATCAGCATACTGTTCATCTCATAATTATCAAGATGACGATAATGATGATGATTGTAATAGTCATTATCATTAATCCTCATTTCATTTATTTTATCATTGTTCCAACATCCCATGTAAGAATGGAAAACTGAAAAACAGGAAATACAACAAAACAGTCAAAACCACAATACTAAAACAAATCAACAGCAGCCAAAAAAAAAGAAAAGAAAAAGAAAAATGGAAGCAAAAAATAACCTCTGAATGGTCCCTGACTTAGATGTATAAAATACTGAATTAATATTGGCATGTTTCAAATTAAGAACTGGAAACTACAGACCCAGCTGTCAATTATGCTGACTATTTCCATATGCACTTTGTTGAGAAGATGCAGTTCATATATCAACACACATATATACAAATACATGCACTAATAAATGAGTGTACAAAAGTGTGCATGCACACACACATGCACACACTCACACAAAATAATCTTTAAATAAACAACTGTACTGTTATTACCTAACAAATGCTGTGGTCCAGCTTAACAGATAAAGAGCATGTAAGCAACATTTGGATATACACATGTGAAGATTGTGTGTGTGTGTGTGTGTGTGTGTGTGTATAGCCGTGTGTTCAAGTTTGCTTTCCAATCACATGCTTTTAGGTTCAGTTCCTTTGCATGGCTGCTTGAACAAGTGTCTTCTACAGTAATCCCAGGTCAGCCAAAATATTGTAAATGGATTAGCTAGACAGCAACTGAAAGATGCCTGGTTAATTCATGTGTCATGTTACTGACACAAGTGCCAGTAAGAGCATCTTTTCAGTGTTGGGCTTCACAGGGGCAATGTGACCGATGCTGGTGTCATGTAACTAGCACTCATGCTAGTGGCATATAAAAGGCACCTTTTGTGTACTAGACCTCATGGAGACATTGCTGGTGTCACATAACTAGCACCTATGCTGGTGACACATAAAAAGATCCTTTTGAGTGTTGAGCCTCTCAGAAGCAATGACAAATGGCTGAGACCTTTGGTAATATATTGTGCTTAAGAAGAAGACCCATCAAGCCAAGTGAAACAGGCACCCATGCTGGTGGCATGTAAAAGCACCCATTACACTCTTGGAGTGGTTGGTGTTAGGAAGGCCATCCAGCCATAGAAACCATGCCAAATTTGGTGCAACCCCTCAGCTTACCAGCCCTGCTCAAACTGTCCAACCCATGCTAGCATGGACAACGGATATTAAATGATGATGATGATGATAATATATATCTATATATATATGTAAGATATATAAGGATTTACAACAATACCAGTGGCTTAACATGTGGAAAAAAAACCATAGAGGTAAATAATTATTTATTAATAATGAAGGGTACTAGAGACAGCACCAGCATGCTACAATAGCAGTCAGAAATGACTTAATACCACAAACTACACTAATACACAAAGGTGAGAAAATTATTTACCTTTATGGTTTTGTTTACGCATGCTAAGCCACTGATATTGTTGTAAACAATATCCTTATATATATTAAGGTGGCAAGATGGCAAAGACATTAGCATGCTGGGTGAAATACTGGGCGGTATTTCATCTGTCTTTACATTCTGAGTTCAAATTCCACCAAGGATGGCTTTGCCTTTCATCCTTTCAGGATCAATAAATTAAGTACCAGTTGTGTACTGGGGTCGATCTAATTGACTGGGCCCCTCCCCCCAAATTTCGGGCCTTTTGCCTAGAGTAGAAAAGAATAAACCTTATATATTTTTATGATTTTCGTTCACTTTGATCACCTTTTTAAAATTGTTGTGATATTAAAAATGGTCATTGCACACATTGGTGGAGATGGGCAAGCTCGATGGCCCTAGGTCAGCAAGACTTACTGAGGACAACTATACATGATATTTTCACAAAGTTTGAAATTGCTGCGATACGGGTATGTCTGGTTTTTCAATTTAGACATTTTTCATCATTTGTATGGGGTCTTAGAGTTATTTTTGCCCACTCCCCGATTTTACCTTTGTGTATTAGTGAAGATTTGTGGTCTTAAGACGTTTCTGACTGCTATTTTAGCATGCTGGTGCTATCTCTAGCACCCTTCATTATTAATACACACACACACGCATATATATATATATATATATATATATATATATATATATATATATATATATATACTAGCAGAGATACCAAGCCTTGCTTGGGATTAAAATAGCACAGATTTTTATTGCTTTACTTGCTTCAATCATGTGACTGCGGCCATGGTGGAGCACCGTCATTGGTTGAGGAAATCAACCACAGGATTTATTCTTTGTAAGCCTAGTACTCATTCTGTCAGTGTCTTTTACCAAACCGCTAAGTTACAGGAATGTAAACACAGCAACATCAGTTGTCAAGGAATGGTAGGAGTACAAACACAAGACACAGGCACACACATACACAAATATACAAATATATACGACAGTGTTATTTCAGTTTCCGAGTACGAAATCCACTCACAAGATTTTGGTCAGCCTGAGGCTATAGTAAGCATATATATATATATATATATATATATATATATATGCTTTCGGTGTGAATGGTTTTGTTATACGGCGCCGTATTTTACAATCCTGTAAATAATAATAACGGTATTTTTATATAAGCTTAAAGCTTATGCCATTCACCGTGCAATGACTAACGAAAATTGTGTAATAACGGAGCATATAAGCCCTCGACAGAAAAAAGAAGGCTTTCCCATCCCCGTGGGACACGAATCCACATCCCTTTGTTAACATGACTGTGTGTGTGTTACTTTCACACACAGATAGGAAAGCCTTGTTTTCCTTAGTCATTGCACGGTGAACGCCATAAAGTTGAAGCTTATATAAAAAAATACCATTGTTAGTGTAAGGGACGACCGTGCGAACTTAAAAAGGAGAAATGGTGACGAATGGAAAAACAGAGGACTCCTTTTATTTAAACGTGTCACACGGTCGAACACAAAATAATATATATCAATAATGATGATATAGATGATAGGTTATGCGACGATAACATAGATGACCAGTAATGAAAGACCACAACCGTATTAGATGAATAACAGAGATATTTATTATAGTGTTAAAGATGTATGTCTGTGTGAGAGTGTGAATGCGACATATAATAACATAATCAAAGACAGGCCGTCATACAAAGAAAAGTGTGTATGTGAGTGATACATGTGTGAGTTATTACAGCAGATAGAAAGAGAGTCAATATATAACACGTGAACAATTATACCAGTTCTTGGGTACACAAT
>NC_068988.1:77624416-77641066 GCF_001194135.2 Octopus bimaculoides
CACACACACACACACACACACACACACACACACACACACACACACACACACACACACACGCACTCACAAACTCAGCTATACTATAGGTATAGATATCACTCTATCAACAAAAGGAGGTACAGATATATTCACACACATACACGTGTATGTGTGTATATATATATATATATATATACACACACACACACACGTGTGTGTGTGTGTGTTCTATACACAACATTTACCTAGCAAAAAAATGAGCAAGGGACAGCAATCAATGCACACTAGCAAACTGTCCCATCTGTGACACAGATTTATGCCAATGGGTAAATGTTGTGTATAGAATACAATGTAACAAATGCAATAAGTTCTATGTGGGTAGCACAACAAGACCGTTACACATTCACATCAAAGAACATCTGAAAACAAGATTCGCCTCCTTCAGAAAACATCTAGACAGATGCCGGAACCACAACAAAAGCATAACAGTCACAATTGAGACCAATGAAAGAAATTTGGGTAATCTAAGAATTTAGGAAGCTATCCACATAGACATACTAGGGCCCCAAATTAACAAAGGGTGGAGGTTGGCAATCAGTATGCTATTTAGCTACATCTGGATGCATGTAGATTCCTTTTTGGCAACATGCTCATGTATTATATAAAAAAAAGAGAAAAAGAAAAGAAACTGCACGTATAATACATAACTTAGAAGTAGTGCTGTGGATGTGCCAACACACACGAGCTTGAGACATGACCGCCTTCATGCACTTCTCATGAAAAATTCCGGAAAGAGTTTCATGAGACCACTGCAGAGACGCTTCCAGAAAAAAATTTTCAGTAACCATTGGAAAACCAATTATAGGTGTGACTCGGTCAATTCCTAGCGATATCTGAAGAAGGAATTTTTGTATTCCAAAATATTATTATTATATCAGACTATAGATAATTAAATTATAACAGTTATTATATTTCACTCTGCATTGTTGTACCATTTAGGCACGTTACGTTTTACAGATAATAATAATAATAGTAGTAATGGTAATGATGGTTTCTTTTAACAGTAATAAACAATAATAATTGTATTGGGGAAAATAGTAATAGTACTAATGATAATGATAAAAACAGTAGTAATCTAAGTTGTAATGTACACATAAATAATAATTTCGATCTGATTTTAGTTGAAATAACTCATCCTGTTTTTAATACTTTAAGTGCCCAGGGGCAGCTACTACTAGACTAGAAGTGTGTGTGTGTGTTATTGGGGTAGAGTCCTCAGGCACTTTCTCCATTGGGTCCTATCAGAAACAACTGTCATATTTTTGAAATATTCTCAGTCATATATGCAACTAAGTATCTCCTCCTGTGATAGCAATTTGTCAAAAAAACAAACAAAAAAAAAAACACTATAAACATCATCATCCATTATTATGGTAAACATAACTTCTTCTTTTTTATAACATCAACATGATGTGAGGTTGTGAAAAGAAAAGATCATGTCAGGACTTTCATAAAATCCCCAGTTGGTTGCAAGAATCATTGAACCTGGCACTCAACCTTGAATTAATCCAAAGGACTGATTAATATTCATTCACCCACTCATTCTCTTCACCCATTACTCCTGGAAGGGTTGTTGGGATAGAGTCCTCAGGCACTTTCTCCATTGGGTCCTATCAGAAACAACTGTGATCACACTTTGTGGCTGGATTCCTAGACATGACCAACTGAGACTATGGATATTACCCAACCATCTTGTTTTTTGTTTACCCTTTGGTTTCTTGCTATTTAGCATGGCTCGGCTGCAAGAATATGTCTTGCAATTCTTTTTTGTGACATTCTAATCACACATCCATAGTACCAATGGATAAAATAACTAGCTTTCCTTGTAGATAGAATTGAACCTACATAGCCTGCTATTTACAGTGCTACACATGAGAACTACTTTTGTCTAGGAGATATCTCAAGTGACATTGTCATGAACACTCACAATGCTTGTGAGAAGTCAAAATATCATTGTCACCTCTCTATATTTGTATATATTTAGGTCATGATTTATGGCCAGTAACATCACATGATATAGATCATTAAGGAGGCGAACTAGTGATTCATTGGATTTGTCACAGTGGAAGTAATAAGGGTGTGTCTGTAAACTCAAGGAATAAATAACAACACATAAAGTTGTGTGAGTCTCCACTTGTATTCAGCTTTGAATAAATAATTTTCCCACTCTAATTCAACATAAATACCTTTATTTGCATAGATACATAAACACACACACATGAAGTTTGTTACGTGTGTGTGTGTGTGTGTGTAAGTATGTGTGTATGCACATGCACATTTACATACACATGTACATCCATCCATCCATATATACATACATAAATGCATGCATGCATGTATGTATATATGCATTCAGTATGTATGCATGTTGTCATTTTAAAAACAATTTTTCTATATTTGCATGGATTGGGTGGAGTTTATTAAGAAAGATTTTCTACATCTCAATACTCTTCCTGTCACCAACAGTCACCTGTTTTCAAGCAAGATAGCGTTTTTTCATGGCCAGAATATTAGAAATTAATAACACTACTTACTGCTTCCGCAACGATGACAATCATTCTACAATGAAAAGGTGATGTCAAGACAAACAGACACAAACATACACATTCTCTCTCTCTCTCTTTCACACATACACATATACATATGTGTGTGTGTGTGTGTGTGTGTATGATGGGCTTCTTTCAGTTTTGCCTGCCAAATCCACTTACTAGGCCTTGGTCAGCCAAAGGTTATAATAGAAGACTCTTGCCCTCGGTACCATGTGGTTGAGAAGCAAACTTCTAACCATACGGCCATTTCTGCACCTATGTACGTACACACACACACACACACACACACACACACACACGCTCGCGTGAATATGTGGATGGGTCTATGGTTATGTTCATCAAAATTCTATATTGCAAATAAATCATTCAGCAGGGTCCCTAGTTAACTTTAATAATATAGTGAGAGATATAAGTTGGGATGGGTATAATAACAAGGTGATAAATGTGAATTATCTAACATTTTTATGTATATCTTTATAGGTTTTCTACTTATTTTATCTAGTTTCATTTTGCTATGCCTTAAAGACTTTATTTTATTTTACTTAGGTTTTATATTTGTGTGCGTGTGTGTGTGTGTGTAAATGTGTGTGTAAATCTAGCTGAAGAAGACTAATCAAATTTACTATAACAAATGTATTTGAAGAGTCTGAAACCTAGGTACTAGATTATCCAACTCTGGGTTGACCATTATCTAATGTTCAAAAACAAATTTAACTCTTCTCCTCTGGGAGGCAAAAATCTGTTACGGTTGTTTGTCATTTGGTCATCAAAGAATAAACAGTCTGACATTAATGAGGATGGGTTATCTGCTATTTGTGGGCCAGGAGAGGAGGACAAGGGATCTATCCCTTAGGCTGCTTTGGAGTTGTAAGGACTTTTCCAAGCTTAGTCAGCAAATGGGGAATCTCATGCTTGCAGTAGGTAGCGCTTGAAATGGATGCATGGTGTGAAGATTTCTTGGTGAATATTCAGCGATCCAGGTTTCAGGGCGTCTTTGAGTATCCTAGCTCAGTCGGCTATGCAAAGCTTGCAGCGTACACTCTCACTGATGTAGAGTCCCAGCTGTTCTAAGATCTTCCACTTGATATTGTATGGGACACCTTCATCCTTGAGGCACCACACATGGCTGGCCAGGGATGTGATAAATCATAGTTCCAGGAGCCTGAAGGAAGACCTGTGGTTGTACAGGTGTCGCTTGAATTCTGTCCCAGCTCACCTGATATATTTTCAGGCTTGGGTGTTGGTCGTGTTCACGTTACTGGGGCATCTTCAGTTGGATCCAGGCCTGGTGATGGTGTTGTTGCCACCGGTGTTGTTGGGGCTGCTATCAGCGTTGTAATCATTATGATGCATGGGTCCAGTATTGACACCACGACTCTCTTATCATTGTATTATTATTGCCCCATGGTTATTGGTATTGTTATTTCTTCTATTAATTTGGAAGATTATCTTATTTTTATTTTATTAATATTATTGATATTGGTATTACTGATATTAATGTTGTTGATGTTAATGTTGCCATCTTCATCATAATTGTTTTGGTATAACATACACATTACTCTGCAAATTTACTCTACTCTTCCATACCTTAGTTTACTTCAATGTTAAATTTAGAAACTTTAGCTTTGGTTAAAATTTCAGTCCATAACCCTTTTATTAGTTTAGATTCAAAAACCTGACTAATCAGGTTAATCTGAATTTACATCTAATTTTCAACAATTTTAACTTGATATTATCCCATTTGTAACATCTCCAGATTGATCTGTATTTATATCCTGATAATAAGAGCATTTATGACCTCTACAATATGACTACAAATAGTGTCATTTCATTTTCTAACATAATTTCCCCCCACCCCACTATACTAGACTGACCATGTCCATTAAAAGCCCATATCAAATTTCGATGCAATGGCTGGAGACATCTAATCCGTATGCAATGCTAATATGGTAATGAGTGCTCACCTGACTACAAGCACTAATGTTTTAGACTGTCCCTCTTCCAAATTTGGCAATACAATGTCCTTACTTCTAGTAAGTGACTCCTGTGCCATTCCCTTACCTGCTTCCTTCCCTTTGTAACCTGTCTTCCCCTGTTCTCTATTCTACCTGAACATCCCAATCTTCCACCACCTTCCCCACACAATAGCCATTCTTCCAGTGTTCTGCTTGTTATAACCAGAAATGACTCTGACAAAAGTAGCATTAATTTTCTTAGGTCATTCAATGTGCCTCAATTGATCAATAGACTGATTTTAGTAAACCTGTCAGTAATGTACCTATAATGACTACTGGAAACAGTTGTAAGCCAAATTTGCTCCAATAAAGGAATCATATGTAATGACTATTATTTTTAACTTGTTTCTTTCTTATATATCACTTTGTTTAAAAACCAGTTTGTCTGGAGCATTTCTACAGATTTACAATATGGAATTGTGATGAACCATAACCTTGGACCCTACCAAAAGATTATCTGGAGTTCTTCACTACTCTAAGTAATAGTATTAACCTGATGTGCCAACAGAGAGCTTATGAAGTTTTTTGCCGGGATTGATAATCCTTCAATATTTTTTTTTATGAATATGTATGTATGTTTGTATGCATGAAGGTATGGAAATATACATGCAGTATGCAGGTGTGTGTACATATGTGTAAATGTGTGAGAATGTTTCTATTGCACTTATTTTCACTTCAGTAAATCAGTGATGTTGTTTAAATTCTTTCTCAGCATTACAATTGTTTGCTCTTCTCTTTCAAAGAACTGTGACATAAATAATCCATTATTTAAAAACTGGCAAGTGTTGACAACATGGAGAACATCCAGGTGTGAAATTCTACCTCAAATAAACTTTTGTCTAGCCCATGGAAAATGGTTATTTAAACATCAAATTTATTGTATTAAGACATTTATGCTTCAAGTTGAAATGGGGTCTTGCCTTCAATGTTTATTTTGAAACAATATAATTTTTAAGCCCATTAACATTACATGCTGTCAGTCCAGTAACAATAAAATCCATTAGCCCATTAATGGTTTTAAGATCTTTTCTGCATTATTATCTTATCTATAATAGGCATTATGTTGATCTGTCTGTCCATCTGCCTGTCTGTTCTATCTGTCTTTTCATGGTCAAATGGCTGAACCAATGGTCACAATGTTTTTCGGAATTACGAAGGACGTAATCAGGAAGGTTTTAGTGAAAAATGTGAAAAAGTATGATTGTTTAGTGGATATTGAGTTTTGTATTAATAAATCACCTTTGATTTATTTTGTTAAAATTCCAACGATGAGGATAAACTCTGGACCCCACCCCATATAGTTTGTGAATTTAGAGGGTTTAGATTTGCGATACTCTCACTTTATTTCTCATTGTAGATGGCAGATTTGCTATATTATAACAGGCATTATGTCTGTCCGTCTGTCCATCTCTTTGTCTGTTCCTTCTTCATGGGCAGATGGCTGGACCAATGGTTTAATATTTTGGGCAATTACAAAAATGGTCGCCAGGAAGGGTTTTAGCATTACAAAATCAGAAAGTATGATTATTTCATGAATATCGATTTTTGAATTGATAAACCACCTTTGCATTTTTATCAAAAATTCACTGACTATGAGTAACTGGATTTTCATCATATAGTTTGTAGCCCCATCATAGATTTGAAGGGGGTCATGAGGACAGTTAATAGTGAAAATAAAATGGAAAAAGTGTGTGTGATTATTTAGTGTTTAGTGAAGTGTGTCAGTCGTGAGCAGGATTCAAAATGGGTAATCAAAGTGGCTGCTGTTTATATCTCAGTTTTGTCAATCAAAATAACCCATGGTACCAGAATATCCAGACATTATTCACATAGAACAGTGCGAGGTAAGGTTAAGTCTTAGTTTGATCTTTTGTAATCCTAAAGATTCCGCTCCCACATTCACAACAAACAAGGCACAGGGCCAGACTTTAGATCATGTAGGCGTATTTTTACCCATTCTTATGTTTGTAGGAAAGTGGTTATACACCATTAGGTGTATACCTGCTTCTATACATTAAATTTCTAGAAGAAACAACGGAACGCAGATTCTGAACTATCAACACAACAATATTTATTTACAGAGGAAATAGGCAGCACTTCGCCCTTTGGTTGCTGAGACGCCGTCAATGATGTTGAGTGGTTATTTGTCTAGCTCCAGAGTTGGAATGTTGGAAAGAGCTGTCTCCAGAGTTGGAATGTTGGAGAGAGACTGCCTGAAGACGTCCAGGCTCATGGCCAGCCAGCCGAGAAAGAGAATGAATAAGGGTGCGAAACTTGTATGTCGAATGACCACGCATGCGCACGAGACTCTTCCTGTATTGCTTCCGGAACTAGTCCCTGCGCATGCGTGGATAAGCTTACCGGAAATGTCATCTGCTATTAAGGCGTTTCTACATGTTTACACATGGCCAGTTATACGTTACTATGAGTAGAGCAATGGACTCCAGTAATTTAAAAATTAGTGTCGACCAAACAGAAAATATTGTCTACAAAGAAGTTTTGTAATCATATTGATATTATCCAAAGGAATTTGATTGATAATTTAAATCAGGAAATTTGTGAACTTTGAATGTGTAAGCGTAAAATAGTGTAGGTCAACGGAAGCTCTAGCTTTTGTTAGGAGTGGTCCACATAAGCACTCATGAGACAAAGGCTGGGTGCCTGTTTCAATGGCAGTGGTGCTAAGAGAGCATCAATGTGAACAATAGTAGAAGAAAGAAAAAAAATGGTTATGGGTTTTTTTATTTAATTCCAGTTGTTAGTACTGATCAAGTAGATCTGTAATTGATGATATTCCATCCAGGTGCATCACATTTTGTTTGTGGTGATGGATTTGATTTAAGATTACTTTATCAAATATATTCTTCACATTTTCAAGACAGTTAAGTTAGAAGTGTAAAAGATGTAACTATTATTTCTTGCTAAAAAAATGTCCAGAGTGTTACTTGATGAGGAATAGTAGCTACCATTTCAAACAAAGGCTGTCATTGTACAAATCTGAGTGAAAATGTGTTTATGACAACAGCATATCTATTGTACTGGCTTTTGAGGAGGTAGGCTGGCATTAGTTACTGAGAATTCTGGAGATTCTGTGTAGTGTAATACGAAAAAGAAATGAAGATAACATGCTTCATTGGAAGTGCAATGTAAGTGTACATGAACAACAAAGTACATGTGTATCAAGAGAGAAACTGGGAGCAAAAGGAATAAGGTGTAGTATACAAGGAAGAAGACTGTACTGATATAGACATGTAACGAGGACATTTGTACAAGAAAGTGGTGATAAATTAATGTGGATGGAGCTTGTGCATTAGAGAGACCCAGAACAACATGATATGAAATGATGAAGGCTGATCTCAGGGCCTTGTACCTCACAGAAGAGATGACAAAAAACCAGTATGACTGGTGATATGTGGTTCTGAAGTAGAGTTGACTATCTAAATATATATAACTGTGCCATCCCTTGCCCAATTTCATCTTCAAGCCTTTTCCACAATTATCATCTCTCTCTCTCTCTCTCTCTCTCTCTCTCTCGCTGACACCTCCATTACCTACCTCACTGCAACAGTCTGCTGCTATAATCAAATGTGAACAGAACTGCATATTCCATCATCTTTTTTCTCTGATGCAACTTATCTTTCTTGCTACCCACATTTTACTTTGATCATCCTTCTATGCACACCATATCATATCTCCTTCATCATCATATATCTCTCATTCTCACTGTGCATTATGTATACCTTTTCCTTTACTGTCTTGCAACCTACATCATCTCTCTTTCTTTCATCCTTCCCTTGTCAGCTGTTTCATAATTACTACTCAGTTACTCCTTCTGTACTATCAGTCATCTCCTATTCTACTTTTTCTGTTCTGGCAATCACTTTCTACTCTCTCTTATCTTTCCCCTTAATATATATTTGTCATTCCTCAACACTTGTTTTTCGTTCATCATATTAATCCCTTCATTCTTCATCTATTCTCCTCTAACCATCTCTCAAACACTTTTTCAACTTCTACCACCCACACTCCTTGTTTTCCATTCCCAACTATTCACCTCATTCCTTAATAGTGCACTTTGATGTCTCATCACCACTATTTTATCCCTCTTTCCAGAGCCATCCCAGTTACTCTCACCCTCTTTTCTATAATGTGAGTAGCCATGTTGCTCCTCACCAGTAAGAAACTTATTCTATTCTGGCCTCCTTCTTGCATACTTTAACCTTTCATCTAGTATAAAGCTGCCTCCTATTCTAAAGTAGTGCTGTTTAGTCAAATGACACCATAGTCTAGTAAGCTGCATAGTGATCTCATTAGGGTTGGTACCATGAACAACACATCCTGCATACTCTGTAAAGTGATTGGTGTTGGAAAGAGCATTTGACTGTAGACTCTATGTCAAAGAGGACATTGGAGCATGATGCAGTCTTTGTATCCATTGGATCCTGTCAAACTAGCCAACCTATGCCATCATTGAAAGTGGACATTAAAAGATGATAATGATGATGATGATGATGATGATGATGATGATGTTAACATAGGTGAACCAAGGAACACAGTAGCTTAAATACTGAACAGGGAACAGACAAATCATGAAACATAAAGATTTATTTAGTAAACTGTTAACATTGGTACAACAAAGAACATAAAGTGTTATCTATTGAACAATTCACATATAGAAACCAGGAAACAAAGATCTTTTTTTTATTGATCAGAGAACAGAGGTGGACCAAGAAACAGAGAATTATTTAGTGAGCAGTTAAGATGTACAGAGCAGGGACATAGAAATTTATTCAGTAAACAGGGAATACAAATATCTATTTAGTATAAAGTTAATATAGTTGAACCCAAGAACATAAAGATTTATTTAGTGAACAGTTAACATTAGTGAACCAGGGAACCCAAAGAAGTATTTACCGAAGAGTTAGTGAACAAGGAACATGAAGAAGTATTTACTGAACAGTTTGTGAACAAAGAGCATAAAGAAATATTTAGTGAAAAGTTACTAAACAAATGACACAGTTAACATAGGTGGACCAGGGAACACAAAAAAAGTATTTACTTAACTGTTAGTGAATAAGGAACATAAAGGAGTATTTAGTGAACAGTTAACATATTTGGAGATTGAATGGAGGTAATTACTAAATAAGTTGTAGAATCCTCCCTCAGAAAGAAAATGATTTAAAGAACAGTTGATCAAAGATTTAAGATTTGAAGGAAATCAAAATATGATGGATAAATAGGCGCAGGAGTGGCTGTGTGGTAAGTAGCTTGCTTACCAACCACATGGTTCCAGGTTCAGTCCCACTGCATGGCACCTTGGGCAAGTGTCTTCTACTATAGATCAAAGCCTTGTGAGTGGATTTGGTAGATGGAAACTGAAAGAAGCCCATCGTATATATATATATATATATATGTGTGTGTGTGTGTGTATGTGTGTTTGTGTGTCTGTGTTTGTCCCCCGCACCATCGCTTGACAACCGATGCTGGTGTGTTACGTCCCCGTAACTTAGCGGTTCGGCAAAAGAGACCGATAGAATAAGTACTAGGCTTACAAAGAATAAGTCCTGGGGGCGATTTTTTCGACTAAAGGCAGTGCTCCACCATGGCCGCAGTCAAATGACTGAAACAAGTAAAAGAGTAAAAGAGTAAAGAAAATATAATAGACATTATGAAATACTCAGAGACATTTGATATTTTATAAAGTTGACATTCTGATACAAGATTCAGTGCAATAAGAAATCTCAAATATTCATGTCTCGTCAGAAAAAAATATTATTCTTATCCTTTTCATTTTAAAGCGTTGAAGAAAACTAACATACCTTCTATCATTACAAATATTATCAGTATTAATTGGAACTACAGGGGTTGGACAAAATAATGGAAACACCTTAAAATTTCAAGCAAATTTATTTTAATATGGGGTAGAACTGCCTTTGGCAGTAATTACAGCTTGAATTCTATGAGGTATAGACTCGTACAAAGTTTGAATTGTTTCCAAAGGAATTTTTGTCCATTCTTCATAGCAGAATTAATAGTCAAGACTATTTAAGCATTTTATCTGACCAAATTCATCCTATGGTTGTGGAACTGTGTCCAGAGGGAAATGCAATCTTTCAGGACAATAATACACCAATTCACACAGCTAAAGTTGTTACTGAATGGCGTGAGGAACATTCTAGTGAAGTTGAACATCTTATCTGGTCACCACAGTCCCTGGTGGGCCGGTGGATTTCCAAGATATAGCCCCCCACCGCAGATCATCACAGATCCTCCTCCATATTTAACAGTTGGAAGAAGGCAGTCTGGGTCAAATGCTTCTTTTGGCTGTCTCCACATGTATATTCAGCTGGTGGTTGGAAATGGGGCAAAGGATGACTCGTCCGAGAAAATAACATTCTTCCACTGCTCTAGGGACCAATTCTGTAGGTTTTTACTCCACTCTAAATGCTTTGCAACGTTTGTTTTTGAAAGTAGTTGTTTTCTGATTGCAGCCCTCCAGTGAAATCTGGCTTTGTGCAGCTCCCAGCAAACAGTTTTTGTGGAAACTGGGTTCACGAGGTGGTAATTAAGCTCTTCAGTAATTTTGGGAGCTCTATTTTTGTGATCCTTTCTAACAATTCGAGTAAAAGTCTAACGGTCCCTATCTGAAAGTTTGGGGTTTTCTTCCAGAGTTTTGTTTCGACGAGGAGGTTTTCCCCCTTTCTCAAAGGCTGTCATTACTTTCAAGAGACAGGACTTCTTGATACACCAAACATTTCGACTGTTTTCATTATGCTAGCACCTGCCATATGTGCACCAACAATTTGACCTCTTTGAAAGTCCGATAGATCTGTCATTTTAATGAATTTTAATTAACTTTTTCTGATGATATCTGAAAAGAAACAGCAATTTTAGCAAAACATATTAAGCAACACTAATAATAAAAAAAAAAACATAAAAATAAACAAGTTTTTCAAAATTATGATGCTATGATGCTAGGTGTTTCCATTATTTTATCCAACCACTGTACATAACTTTATTGCTAATTTAATTATTCAATGAAGGTTATAGTCTTCAGCTATCAATATAATGCTTTCACCATTTCTACCCACTTTAAGTGTTTTGACACTGGGAATTTTTTGATTTGATTGGTTTTAAAGCATCACATGTATATGAAGCTATTGATACAGTCAATTTGTCAGTATGTTAATCTAAGTTAGTCAAAAGAATATAGAAGCATATCTCTTGAAAGTACAACAGTTAATATTGCAAGCTGACAAGGTAATCTTTATGTAGTAGTTTGACCTGCTAGAAATACCAGCCCAAACCCTCTCAAATCACACTCATATGTCTTAATGATAAGAAGGAGACATTAGATAACAGAGTCATAGACAAACCATAAAAAGTGATGTTGAGAATATGGTCAAAATAAGTAATTCTATACAAGATATAAATAGATTTCATAGGATGATCAGTGTTGTAATCAGTATGAGAACTTATACCATTTATTACTGAGTTCAGTTCTGGTTTTGGGCCTCTGTACTGTGAGCTGTGTTAAATACATTGACTCCAGATCAACACAAAATTTTCAAATGTCCTTGCAAGCCAATAGAAAACAGATTTCACCAAACATTACCCTGAAACCATATAACTGTCTAAAATATCATTCCTTCCCTTGTATTTCAAATTCAATCTGAAAGATGAACAATTGTTTAAAATGTCAAAAGAATCAAGCATAAACAATGATGTTCTCTACCAGACAAATAATAATACCATAGCAACTACTAGACACAACACTTCTAGCAGTGAAAGTCAAAGCTGATACAGACATCAGAATAACAACCAAATAATATAAAGAAATCATATAAAGAAATCATATAAACATACAGATATTGAACTGCCAAGTATATTTAAAGGAGTCAATAGTTTGTTAATTTGTCATTAAAATTTTTACAATTGATAACCATTTATGGACATGTCACTATTGCAATGTTTGAGCCAATAGTTTATTGATTTGTCATCATTTGAAGTACAGAGAGTTCATATCATCTTGAAAAACATTATACTGTCAATCAGGGTGGTCACATCTATAATGGCTTTGACCATATCGATACTATATCAGGTCTCATTTAAGACTAAGGAACAATAAGAAACAACTGAGAAGATATACCGTACTATGATATGGAGATATTATGTGTGTATATGTAATATACATATATACATATATATGTGTGTGTGCGTGTGTTAGTATATGTGGAATTTCATTGGTTTCATAATATTAAGCATTAATATATATTAATCATGAAATCTAGATCTGCTCTGGGTGAAACACCAGTCTTTTCCTGGAAGATATCTATAAAGATAGAAGCATGCAAATTAAGCATAATTCTTAAATACACCCTAAAATATTTGCAGTGGATTTGAACTCAGTATCCAAATATAGCTCGTCCATTGCCAGAACCAGTTTCCTATTTACCTTCCTGGAACAGTGAAACATATCTTGACAAAGACAATTTACTCTACACTGTTCAGTTTTCCTATCTAAATAGATGCTATGGTCAGCTTATGTTCACTGATGTAATGAACAAAGACATTATTTAGCTAATGTGTATTTGATTCAGTAATAATACTGGGTTGAAGAACTCTTCATCTAAAGAAACTAACATGGGAGTAACTCTATACCAGTGATGAAATATTTTATTAAGATCTTATATAACCCATGGCATTAGATTACATAAGATCGTCATCAATTGTACCATTAGTTCTTGCTCCATTGGTTCTGATGATTTTACTGATGGAAGCAGCATGAGGAACTGTTAGCATTTCAATTTGGATCAAGCCCTGATATTTACATAAAATGATGAATTGATACTGTTATTTCTGCCTACTGTCCTCAAAATCAATGACATGTCTATAACATTCTCTTGTGGATGATTTATTATCCAAATCCAGTTGTATGAAGGTTAATGTGGCTCCATTAATTGTATTTGCTAAGCTTTTCAAATGTTTATTTTCCTTCTTTTCATTATATTCCCATGTTACTCCCTATTCATATCACTGTCCTTGTTCAAGGTCTAATAGATTGTCTTTGATTTTACAGTTTTATGTAAACAATACCAGAGAAAAAATATAATATTGAGGTGATATAAGATATCTTGTGAAAAAGAGAATACATATAGTCTTTACAAAAAGTAACAAAATAAATACAAAAAATGAAAATGAAAGAGAATAGATTTTTTTTATAATAAAGAGGATTATAATGAAAACTGAATGTAACGTATAAATCTCAATGATAATGTTTTATTTGCTTATCGTCTGTAATCCTTTCCACATGAGACAGTAGAGCTGGATGTCATCATTGATATGAAATCTGTTGCTGTCTCACAAACGATATAAAATCACCTGAAAGTTGAAAATAATAAGATCGTTTCTCTATCAAAATATGCTAAACTTTTGTTTTATGTTTTATGTTTCAGTCAAATAAAAGTTTGTCCATAACATCTCCTGATTCTCATATTGCTAAATGTGATTAGATGAGATTAATTCTGTTAATATTCATGATGAGGCACTGAAGGTCAGTGGATGAGATGTGGTTGTTTGTTTTGATGTTGGGGAATCTATTGCAAGTCTATCAACAAATTGTTTGTTAAACATTCTTTGTGCCTTGTCCAGTTTAGGCCCCATCATCATGAAATATGTGTCATCTGATATACAATGTGCTGCTTCAATGTATCCATCAATGTCTAGGTGTGACTTCAGCTAATTTCTTTGAAAAAGAGAAAGAAAGAGGCTGAGAGGAAAAAAGGGTGAGTGATAGAGACAAGATCAACTCTAGGCTAGGAATAGTTGAATATTTATTACCCTTGAAAGGAAAACAAGTAAAGTCAATTTTGGTGGTGTTTGAAATCAGAGTGAAGAGAGTTAGAATGAATACAAAGTAATATCTTTTGTGCTCCAGTGACTCTGCCACTATTCTATCTCTCTCTCTCTCTCTGTATATATCATCATCATCATTTAATGTCTGTTTTACATCATGTCTGATACGTACATACAATCAGTGCTCAAGTTGACTTGCTGCCTAAACTCCAACTTAAACTGCAATTTAAAATGCAGGAATGTTATAGCTGCCTATTGAAGATTGGCTTTAGGTGGTATCAGGTCAGATTATGACATTTGTGTGTTTAAACATTGACAAAACTTGAGGGTAGAAATGAATATGATAAGAGAATAGATGACAAGTGGTTATTAAAAGTCAGTTGAGGAATGTTCATAATGGTTATGATATATGCTGGTATTCCTCCAGAACACTTATAAGAAAAACCATATTATTGATATCAATAGATAGTATGAAAAAGTGATCCTCATAGGTAGTTGGATGAAAAGGAAGAGGACGGGCAGATAATTCCTAACAGCTATTTCAAGAATAGATGCACAGATTGTGCAATTCCCTTCAAGTAGTCAGTAGCCAGCATTTTAGTGGCAATGCTTTTTATTGCAAACCAGCATAAATGACCATTCTCAAAAAAATCATGGCAGCTGTCCTTTAACTGGTAATTTCCGAATTAAAGGTGTTCAATATATAGAGTTAAGGTACAGATTGACAACCTCTACATACAAAACTTATACTGCTGCCACAGAAAACAGCTTCTAAATGAGATTTTAATCAAACAGAAATTCCTTCAGATATCTTGAGAACAGGTTAGCAATGAGCCCAGCACTTTTGGCAATTAAAAGAGGCTGGTTTTAGTCTATTTTGAAAAAGGTTAACCACTACAGACATGGATCATACCAAAATTCTTTGGGATCTTCACTGTGTTAGAATGAAAAGTACTTTAATTTATTTCAAAACAAATCTTTATTGAACCACAAAATGGAGCTCCTCAAATTCTGAAGGTACATATTAAGGTGCCTTATGTGCTACCAAGCAATTCCCTTTTAAGTTTTGCCAAACATAATTAGTCTTTTAAAATAGCCCAGTTCCTTTTATATAACTTTTTTTTGTTTTTTTTTTTGCTGGCAGTTCATAGATTGTCTTCCCCACCATTTCTTTTTCAGACCTTTGACCTTTGTTATGCATGATTTTTTTTTGCCACTTTATATATTATAATACTTATTACATCTAATGTGATTTTTCATCAACCATCAAATAATTTTAGCTGCCTTTGGTACCAGGATTGCTTTACATTGATTAGATTTTGTATCCAACCAATGGTAACAACTCTACTTAGAAACCAGGAGGTATTTTGTTACTTCAGGAGTGTTAGCTCTGACTGTCTGACCATGTTGCTCAATTTTCCAAGTCAGACCCTGCTTATTGTGTTCTCTTCAATAAGGATCCAGTTGGGTTGACAGCATTTGTTGGTTGACCATATGCCACATGGTCATGGAGGATGAGGTGGTATCTCATGGAGATGGAAACTGACTTGGACTCTGTTCAACAGGTCACTGGGTAGACCAGAGAATGTACTAACAAATGGTGAATACAGCAACATATTGCAGTGGGGCATACCTCCACACCTCACCTGATCTACCCTATGTCTTTCAAAAATTATCTATATTTTATTTTCAAATTATTATATGGTGCAGACGTGGCCGTGTTGTAAGAAGTTTGCTTCCCGACCACATGGTTCCAGGTTCAGTCCCCCTGTGTGGCACCTTGAGCAAGTGTCTTCTACTATAGTCTTGGTCCAATCAAAGCCTTGTGAGTGGATTTGGTTGGCAGAAACTGAAAAAATCCCATTGTATATATATATATATATATATA
Organism: Octopus bimaculoides; assembly: GCF_001194135.2. Lineage (NCBI taxonomy): Eukaryota > Metazoa > Mollusca > Cephalopoda > Octopoda > Octopodidae > Octopus > Octopus bimaculoides. Next base: position 77,640,763 of record NC_068988.1, read on the forward strand.
TACATACATACATACATACATACATACATATATATATATATATATATAAATATATATAAAAATATGCATATATCATCATCATCATCATCATCGTTTAACGTCCGCTTTCCATGCTAGCATGGGTTGGACGATTTGACTGAGGACTGGTGAAACCGGATGGCAACACCAGGCTCCAGTCTGATTTGGCAGAGTTTCTACAGCTGGATGCCCTTCCTAACGCCAACCACTCAGAGAGTGTAGTGGGTGCTTTTACGTGTCACCCGCACGAAAACGGCCACGCTCGAAATGGTGTCTTTTATGTGCC
>NC_068988.1:77642959-77644260 GCF_001194135.2 Octopus bimaculoides
CATACTCTTAATTGCTTTATCTACCCTGGTACTATCAACTCGGATAGCTGGTCCCTCTATTGGGTCGACATAAGGCAGGCTCTCTTTCTCCCATTCATTCTCTTTATTAAGCAATCTATCGTAGTGGCATCTCCAGACCTCTTTCTTTGCATCCTCATTTAATGCAAGCGTACCATCATCCATGCGAACACATTTCTCTCCTACAACATCACTATTCTCTCTCCTACACTGTCTTGCAACCCGAAATACCTCGAGTCTTTGGTCCTCACGGCGCAGAACATTGGCAAATCTTTCCTTATGTGTATGTGTGTGTGAGTGTGTTTGTGTGTCTGTGTTGTCTCCACCATCGATTGACAACCAATATTGGTATGTTTACGTCCCCATAACTTAGTGGCTTGGGAAAAAGAGACTGATAGAGAAAGTACTAGGCTTGCAAAGAATAAGTCCTGTAATCAATTTGTTCAACTAAAGGTGGTGCTGCAGCATGGCCACAGTCAAATGACTGAAACAGATAAAAGAATAAAAGAATTTCTTTTTACCTTTATAACCCACTTTATTGTCCTATCACTAGAGCTTTCTGTATTTTTGAAAATGCTTGTAGTTAGCATGCAATACTTTGAACAAAATCAATCAGATCATATCATCATTTTGTCAATTATCCCCTATATGTTTTTCTGTTGTGGAACAAAGAATACATATTCGATGCATGTTTTAATTTATAATCTTTGATTTTTAATTCATTATACTATGTAACATGTGTGTGTGTGTGTGAATTCAGCATGTGCAACTGTTAACGTAGACACATTTTTCTTTTCATTTTTCATTTTATCTCTCGCCATTTCTTTTCTCTTCTTACTCCTTTCTGTAGAAGTGAATAGGCTTGACACTTCAGAGTCATCTTCCATTTTTCCAGAGTGTCAAACTAATACACCCTATTTGCTGTCCCCTCACCTCTGTCTTTTGTTTTTTGTATCATTTTGAACCATATTTCTATGTTTGTATGTATGCTTACATATATGTGCTAACAACTATGTATTTGTGTACAGATATTTACATATGTATATATATATGCATTTATATGTTTATGTGTATATAATATTTCTACTGTGTTTTTGCCTATACCATTTACTGTGTCTGTGTATGTGAACTTTATTTTGTTTCTTCATTCCTTCTAGTTTTTATGTTCCTTGTGGTCTTTTCCCCTTTCTCACCCTCAGTATTATCTCCCTTTTTCACCAGGCTATTATCCTTTGACCTTCCCACCACTTCACTATAAGCTATATTAAATATATCCTGTATAT
>NC_068988.1:77644503-77647683 GCF_001194135.2 Octopus bimaculoides
ATATGTATATGTATATATATACACACACACAAACATGCAGGAAGTAAATAGACACCTTTAATTTTCCAAATTTTTGATCTAAGCATCTTAATATGTTTTCCGTAGTGTAGCATGTACAATGTAAGTATTCTTTTTCATTCCGGGTGCCATTATATTAAACATTTGCGAAGAGTAACCATGCCATGCACAAAAAATTCAGCAGACCTGTCAGATTTTCAAAGCAGAATTGTCAGATTTTGTCGTATTGTTGGGCAATCTGAAGCTGATCTTAGCCAGCGAAAAATTGCCGAAAATCTTCAAGTTCCTGTTGCTACTGTTAATAGAATTATAGTGCAATTCAAAAGCCAAGGAAAATAATCAACAGATTCTCATCCCGGCCGACCTGGGCCATCGGAAAAGAAGCTTTGCTGTTTGATGAGAATAGTGGAAAACAAACCCCGTTCGAAGGCTTCTGACATTGCAAAACAACGAGAAGTTAGTCCAAGAATGTGTGTTACATATTTATGTAAATGATAAACTTAAATCCATACTGACTCAGAATCCTGTAACACCTAACTGAGGATGATCCAGATGATCAAATGCAAGTCACAGAAATCATGCTGCATGGGATTTGTGAAAGCTCACAATTCATCGACAAGGTTGTTTGGTTGGATGAGACCTGTTTCAAGTTGTCAGGTCATGTCAACATAGATAACTACATTTACTGCTATTGGGCTATAGCAGTAGTTAACATTTAGAGAGAAAGAGAAAAAAAAAAGAAAAATGCTATGAGAACTTTATCATGGATAAAAGAAAGAAGGTATTTACATTTTTATCAAAAATATGCTGCTGGTTTCAATTGCATTATAAGATAATTTAATCATACTGGAATAAAAGAGAAATTATATTGAAATTAAATTAATTTTTTTATGGCATCAGTTTGGAAGTTCACATGATTTTCTTTCAAAATTCCCAGAGTGCTGATATTTTGTTTCCTTCTGATTGCTATTAGGCCATGGTAGTAGTTAACAATTCAAACAGTGGCAGCAGTCCTTTCTTATTGAGGTTAATAGTGGTCAGTAGTCAGTAGTCACTACAGCAGCAATGCTTGTGGCTGCAGTAGTCATGGCACTAGTTGTATCAGTCTAACTAATAGTTGCAGCACTAGTGGCAGCTTCATCCAAAAGTTGCTACAGGAGCTGCAATAGTTGTCTTTTCCTCTTCCCTCTCACAGTTATTTAGAAGTGTTCAGCATTTGGTTATGCAAGTTGTTTCTTTGTTGTTGCATTATTGGTATGACATGTAATTGATGCAGGAGAAAATTGTCAAATTTGGTTTTTTATTACCTCTAGCTGTGTCTATAAGTTCACTGTATCCCATTTGTTTGTATTGCCGTATTTTAATTTGTGATCTATCCAAAGTCATGCATTGTCTTCAGGACACTTTGGTTATCCTATGTAATTCTCTCCATATACTGAGTAGGTAATTGCATAGATTAGTTTCCACATGTACAGGTAAGTTATTTTTCATTAAGGAAAGTTGCCCTTGTTTAAAATGGATCACCAATCCTTCTGTTAGATTAAAACATATATGACAGTTGGGTCTTCTGCATTTTGTTACTGTTGGTCCTGTTGTTACTGTATGAAAATTGTCTTTGCTAGTATTGTTTCAATGTTTTGGTTTGTCTTTTGTTCTTTATGATGGTACATGTTGGAAAGATTTGATTCAGCCTGAGGTCCTTTTTCCACTGTTACTATGTATTGGAATATGATGCTGTACTCCTCATTGTTTTGGGAATTGTAGGTGGAAACCTATGGTAGAACTTTCACTTCTGACACATTTCTTTATTTAGTTCGTCTTACTTCCTACATACTGATTTTTTTCTTAGTTCATTGTACTTTATTATTGATTAAGGCTGGTGGGTAATTCCTGTCAAGCAGTGTATCCTTTAGTTCTTAATATCACAAATGTTTGCATCAAATATTAATGTGTAGATCTTTTTGTCTAGCTTATAAGGGACATTTATTCTGGCATGTCAGATAACATGAATTGAATGGAAGATATTATTTGGAGTCCATAGATTTATAATTAATGTTTGTCTCTATTTGGTTGTTGACTTTCTTTATTGGGATGTCTAAAAACAGGAATTGGTTATTCCATAGTGAATTGTATATTTTTATTTATTCCATAGAGAAGTGTTTTAATCGATTAATGGCAGCTGCACCTATATTGTCAAAACTAGCTGATGGTGGGTGACATAGGTGTAGTGTTCAAACATGTATTGCCTCATTCATCTGACTGAATATGTATCCATAGGGTGCATGATGAGGGAAAGAAGAAAAGAGAGAGAGAGAAATATATAATAGATAGTGATGATGATATAGAAGCCCTTCTGTACTTCTGTGGGCAGTGAAAATATGAATGACACATTTAAATTGAAATAAGAACTTAACGATTTAGCATTTAATCTGTCTATATCCAGCCTACATCTTCTGCTTGCTTTATCTTCAAACTGACCAGATCTGGCCTCTCAAATTTACCCTACATTGTCATTCTCACAATAACTAATCACATCATCAAAATCTTAAAGCTATGAGAGAATACATAATTAATTCAAAATAATGTGAATAAACAAGCATTACATTTGACAGAATAATTTGAATGCTACAGGGTTAAAATTCTTAACATTCTTGGGGGACCCAACGTTTCAGGTTTTTAACTCATAATTTTTGGCTTAATTGTTCACACTTCTCTAAAACATTTCTCTCTATTTTATTTTGCCTTATGTATAGACAAACCTTTGTTTAGATACAAATCATTCATTTTAGATGAAAGTCAAACTTTATAGGAATTTATCTATAATATAAATTGAAGTTGGCCGAGCATTGTATTCTTTCTTGTCTTGAGGTTCACGGCCAAACGGCTGGGTGAATTCGCGTGAAAAATGGCACATATGTGGAGATAGGTGCATAGATTGGAACGCGCTTTCTATTTTTTCCTAGCCCCCATACTTACAGAGAAAATCGATTAAAACAACCTGCGTGCGAGCGTGCGTGTATGTGAGTGTGTGTCACTGAAGCCATTCATACACATATACGTGCCTACATGACCTCACATGCAATTACCCTTTCTTCTGCCATTAACACTAGTTGCTCACACACCTTACAGTTTCTCATTCAAACTACATAATACGCAGAATTG
>NC_068988.1:77647693-77650649 GCF_001194135.2 Octopus bimaculoides
TTTCTTCTGCCATTAACACTAGTTGCTCACACACCTTACAGTTTCTCATTCAAACTACATAATACGCAGAATTGTAGCATTAATACAGTAGGGGTGTTTTGAGGGATATTTGCCTGCTATTTCTACCCAGTCCACCTACCATGTAGAGGTCTGAACTTCTTTTCCATTTACAGATTTGCATTTCAAACATTTAACATAGTCTTTTCCATACATCAACTATCGTAAAAATTATCTACCATGACCTCACATTTTCTATGTATGCATGTGTACCTTAAAATACGTGATTACACAGGTCCAATAAAATACTTCTCAGAAACAGACTACCTAGAAATTCTTTCTTCAAAACTCCTGAAGCTGTTTCCTGTGAAGATATTTTGGAAACACTTCCGCCCTCCCCCACCACTTTTTCGCCCACATTTCTTTATTTCTAAAATTTCTTTTGCCAAAAATCCCCGTTTTCGGATACGAATGACTTATTCCATAATTCTCCACTTAACTTTTATCTTCACTTTCTTTAAATTGGATACATCTGCAATATGTTGCAGAACTTTGGCAGTACAGTTACAATTAATTTCTGCTTTACTTCTTACATACAATTTTCCCGTAAATTCTTCCCATTTGACTGCTATTTCTACAAGGTCTACCTACCATGTAGGGGTCTGAAGTTAATTTTCATTCACAGATTTGCATTTCAAACATTTAACAATCTTTTCCATAAATAAACTATCATAAACATTTTCTATCATGACATCACATTTTCTATGTATGTGTGTGTCTCTTAAAAGACGTGATAATACAGAGGTCCAATAGAATAGTTCTCAGAAACAGACTACCTACAAATTCTTTCTTCACAACAGCGTATAACAATTACTTATTCCATACTGCTCTACTTAGCTTTTATCTTCACTTTTCTTAAATTGGATATGTCTCCTATTAAGTTGAAGAACTTTGGCAGTACAGTAAAAAATCTCAACGTTTCGCTCAGTAAAAACCATCTTTACAGATAATGCCTAACCGAAAACGATTAATGCTCTGTTCCAAAAGGAATGCCCTCCTAAAACGGCGAAAGAGGGAATTGCGTTCACAGGTACGATTTTCAACATTCATATTTCGATTTTGCTTCCACACATTCTCGTGTATCCCATTTCAATATTACACTTTCATGTGTTCTCTACTATCCCTTTCAGGAAACACCAGAAGCAACAGAGGCCCGTCTTGCTGCACATCGTAGTCGTGATTAACACTCACTACTTCAAGAGTCAGCAGAAGCAAGGCACGCCCGTCTTGCTTCCATGCGTATTCGAAATCAGCACTCACTCCTTCAGGAGTCAGCAAAAACAAGGCAGGCCCGTCTTGCTGCACAGCGTAGTCGTAATCAACGCTCACTCATTCAAGAGCTTCTTGATGCAAGAGAGGCCAGCCTTGCTGCCCAACATAGTCCATGCCAGCGATCGAGTCTTGAGGAGTCATCAGAGGCTAGGGAAAACAGGTTGGCAGGTCGACGTCAAAGAAATGTTGCTGTTGCAAGGGGCGCATTTTGGATAAGAGCTGCCTTTAGATACAGTCCTGTAGATGATTTCTCCATTCACCATGACGTGAGTCTGGGTAAAATGGACAGAGAATACCAATTTTGTCAAGCTAAGAAGTGGGCTGATGAGCCAGCTGGTCTTTGTTGTTCCTGAGGCAAGGTTCAACTTCAGCCGATCCCCCTCAAGTTCTGAAAAAGCTCCTCCTCTATAGCTCCGACCACGCCAAAAAATTCCGAAAAGGCATTTGGAGATATAATTCCTACTTTGATATAACCTCTTTTGGCGTAAAGAACGTCCACGACAAACATAGCATCAACAACGTCAATATTGAGGGCCACTTGGCGGTTAATCCTGCAAAAAGGAGAAACATTACACCTTCAAGATTCAAGGTGAGTGTTATCACCGCAAAGGCAGTCTTTGTCCTCAGCCTAACAAGGAACCCAAGTTCTTGCAGATTTTCTTCATGGGTTGTTCAAAAGCAGAAGTTATCCAACGGTGCAACAGAAGTTCAGATGTTGACGTAGTAATTGTTGCTGAGCTCCAACACATGCTTCATGCAACACATCCTTATGTCAAGGAATTCAAGAATGCGTTGGAGCTTCTGGAAGCCCAACCTGAGCTAAAATTGATAATTAAAGCCGACAGGCGACATGCTGGTGAGCACCCGCGACGTTTCAATGCTTCAACTACCAACGAGGTTGCAACAATCATAATTGGCGAAGAAAATGGCAAGCGTGATATTATCCTCCAGCACCGCGATAGCCGACTGTAATTTGTTTCAGAAACCCATAGGTCATACGATTGCCTGCAGTACCCCCTTCTGTTTCCCGTTGGAGAGGATGAGATTTGTTATTCGTCTCTCGTCTCATGTTTCAGTGTGGTTCGTCTGAGTTCCTTGTTTTCATTGTTGTTTTGAATGACTGTGGTAGTAAAATGTCATTGATATATATGGCGGACATGACTTTTGTTTATTTACAACGAACATTGGTTGAGTGCGTTCTTTGTATGTAATTGAATAAGAAACGTAATAATTAAATTGTACAACTCATTGCCCTTTCTCTGCGAGTCTCCCGAGAGGAATACAACAGAGTTTATTGGCGTCGCCGGTAGGATTACATGCTTACTTTACTGTAAAATTATTCATCGTAATAACAATGTCTGAAAAACAGACAGTAGAACTTATTAAATTGTTTAGGGAACACATGGAAAAGCAAATGCAACAACATCAGAGAGATATGGACACTCTGTTAAAACTGTTTGGTGCTCGACAAGTTGAAGGCGATCCCAGTAGCTATTTTTCAGCTGCTTCGACAACAGTGTCGATTCCACCATTTGCTGCATTTGATTCAACGTCAGAACTATGGCCTGATTACTGGTCAAGATTCTGTACGTTTGTGGCTGCTAATGCTGTACCTGAACAACGCATG
>NC_068988.1:77650659-77651363 GCF_001194135.2 Octopus bimaculoides
CCCAACAAAATCCGCCTAAAGATATCAACAACTTGACAATGGACGAAATCGTTGACTTCATGAAAGAACAGTTCGACCCAAGACTTTTCATTGTGAGAGAGCGTTTCAAGTTTTGGAGTGATATGCAGCGGAAGCCAGGCGAAAATCTCCAGGAGCTGGCAGCACGTATACGTCAGGATGCAGCTACCTGTGATTTTCCGTCGATGACCAACCCACAGGATGAAGCTTTGAGACAGAGATTCATATGTTCGGTTAACAATGAAGCGGTTCTGAAGGCGCTTTTTAAGATAAAAGACACAGAACTAGATTTTGCCCGTGCTGTCCAAGTTGCCATCGAGACTGAAGACGCAGCAAAGATTGCAAAAGAAACTGTTTACGGTTCAAAAACCAAGCAGATCTACAAGGTCCAACAGAACAAGAATAAGAGTCCTCAAAAGAACCATCAGCAGTCTTATTCCACAAACCAGGAGAAATGCTACCGATGTGGAAAGGCCCACAAAGCAATAGACTGTCCTTTCAGAGAAACCAAATGTCATTTTTGTGACAAAAAGGGACATTTGCAAGCGGTGTGTAGGAAAAAACAACATCAGCAACGCAATGGCCATTCACAAACTCCCGTGAAAAGAATCACAAAAGCTGAGCTGGTCAAGGCGATCCTAGGCGAAGTTTCCCAAGACACTCATAGTTTAAGTGTGCCAATAACA
>NC_068988.1:77652399-77653421 GCF_001194135.2 Octopus bimaculoides
CCAGGATGACATGCTCGTCAGTGGGAAAGATGCAAACAGTCACCTAAACAACCTAAAGTGTCTGGTCACACGTCTAAGCGACAATGGACTCAGATGTCGCCGTGAAAAGTGCCAGTTTGCACTACCCAGTGTAGAATACCTTGGACACATTTTGTCGGCTGAAGGGATCACGAAGGGATCCAAGGTCGAAGCAGTCTTAAAGATGCCGCCTCCAACGAACGAATCAAGCTTGAAATCTTTCCTAGGTTCAGTTCAGTTTTATGGAAAGTTTATCCCAAACCTAGCCAGTATAGCAGAGCTACTCTATTTCCTTACGAAAAAGTCAACTATATGGAAGTGGGAAGATGAGGAACAGTCAGTTTTTGATCACTTGAAAGATGTACTTTCATCGAGTCAAGTTCTGATACACTTCGATCCAAACAAAACTTTGGGACTGGCTTGCGACGCATCAAACGTTGGTATTGGAGCAGTCCTGTTTCACCGCTATCCTCATGGAAGCGAGCGCCCAATAGCCAATATGTCTAAGACTCTTACTTTTGCACAGCGTAACTACAGCCAAATTCAACAGGAAACCCTGGCTATCATATTTGGCTTGCAGAAGTTTTACCAGTATTTGTACGGTCATAAATTCGTACTCTTGACTGACCACAATTCACTGACATCACTATTCAGTCCGAGGAAAGGGACGCCACTTCTCGCTGCTAACAGACTAGCACGATGGACCCTGTGGCTGAACCAGTTTGACTACACCATTGAATATCGGAAATCAGCAGATCATGGCAATGCTGATGCCCTCAGTCGCTTGCCATTCGGTGATGACAACGACTTTGACAGAAAGGAAAATGGTGAAGACATAGACATGGTGTGTGCCATCAAAGCTCTTACTACTCAAGTCCAACCTGTGGATGCTAACGTCCTCCGTCAAGAGTCAGGGAAAGATCCAGTGATATCTACAGTGATGCGCTACGTCCGTGAAGGCTGGCCACCAAAGAACATGGAGATCAATGACGAAGTCAACAAGT
>NC_068988.1:77653882-77656399 GCF_001194135.2 Octopus bimaculoides
GTGCAGACTTTCAAACAAGCTCTGAGGAAGTCTTCTCTTCCGCCGACACGAGCACTTCAAGAATTCTTGATGCAGTACCGGAGAACACCGACATCCTGTGGATTCTCTCCAAGTGAACTTTTGAATCACCGGCAGATACGAACAAGGATTGATTCTCTGCTGCCATCGCCAGCACACATTACTCAAGGCAAACAGTCAAAGGAAGCACATAAGTCTCAGGTGACTCCTGGCTCGGCTGATGTCGCTAAAGTTATCAGGCAGTACAAGGCCGGAGATCCTGTGTATGCACTATACTATGGACCTCGCCGAGACAAAGATCCCCAATGGGTACCAGCAATCATTAAGAAGTCATTGGGTACTCGCTGCTTTAACGTCAAGGTCATACTTCATGGCCCGATGTGGAGACGACACTGGGAACAGCTGCGACCGCGGTACACAACTGAGGAAGACAATGAACCCGGTGATGCAGAAGACACTGTATTTCAATTTGCAACAGATCACCCAATGGAGATCTCAGAAAATGTGCCACTAACTCAAAGACAAACCAGACCCAAGACCATGTTACCCGTTCCAGAGTATGGACCAGACAACCCAAGACGGTCGAAGAGAACCCGTAAAACCCAAGAGAGACTTTGCTGTTGATACTTCTTGTGTAGCATCAATTTCAGTGGGGAGGTGTTATATGGACTGTTAGATTGTTATTCGTCTGACGTCTCATGTTTCAGTGTGGTTCGTCTGAGTTCCTTGTTTTCATTGTTGTTTTGAATGACTGTGGTAGTAAAATGTCATTGATATATATGGCGGACATGACATTTGTTTATTTACAACGAACATTGGGTGAGTGCGTTCTTTGTATGTAATTGAATAATAAATGTAATAATTAAATTGTACAACTCATTGTCCGTTCTCTGCGAGTCTCCCGAGAGGAATACAACAGGATGGCTACAACTTTGAGCTACGCTATGCTGATACAATGACGGGTGCTGAATTAATAAAGGCTGTTTCATGCAAGGAATTCTATGCCTTCCGTCTTATAGTCAGAGAAAGTCAGTTCAACCAACTGCTGCGGTACAAGGAAGTCACAAATCAATTCTTGGTTGACATGTTTGCCAAGATTGAAAGTGAAAGACTTCTTTATATTCGTCAGAATCAAAAGAAATGGCGTGTGGATCGATATCTTAACCTTAAGGATCATGTCTAGCTGTATGGTAATGTAAGAAACATTGGCCTTCCGGTCATACTTCCTTCCAGCCATACAGGGTTTCCATGGTACATGCATCAGCGCATACAGGATACCGTGGCATATGTCCGTAAATTTGGCGGACCTGACCTCTTCATCACCTTTACGTGCAACTCAACTTGGCGAGAAATAAAGGAAAACTCATTCGAGGGCCAGGCTGTATGCGACAGGCACGACTTAGTGGCCAGAGTTTTCCACGGAAAATTACAGAAATTCATGTGGCTATTGAAACATGGCAATGTCTACGGAAAACTTAACGCGTGGATGTACACTGTAGAATGGCAAAAGCGGGATCTTCCACACGCCCATATACTGATTTGGTGCCAAGAAAGAATCAAACCTGCGGACATCGATCAGATTATATGTGCAGAGCTGCATGACCCTAATGTCGACTTGCAGCTATTCAAAATCGTATCGCCCGTATGATACACGGGCCCGTGGTACCTTGAATCCTAATTCTCTATGTATGGAAAACAATAGATGTTCAAAGCTCTATCCCAGGGCTTTCAACTCGGCTACATGTACTGGTATTGACGGCTACCCAATTTACCGACGACATGCCCCTGATTTTGGAGGAATTGCGTCGAAAAAAGGATAAAGGGCAAAGACATTGACATCAACAACAGTATGGTTGTTCCATACAGCCCTTTCTTCATCCAAACTTTCAACACCCACATCAACGTTGAATCTTGCACCTCGATTAAAGGCATCAAGCACATATGCAAATATGTAAACAAGGGTGGCAACATGGCTGTTTTGGGTGTGCAAGATGAAGAGACGGCCAGCGATGAAATCCTTCTATACCTCATGGGCAGGTATATTTCGTCCAATATGGCGGCATTCTAGGTTTTGATATTCACCAGTCCTCTCCAGCTGTATTTGGCCTATATGTACACTTAGAAAATGGGCAACGTGTTTACTTCACTGAGAACACCGCCACAAATGTACTCAAACAGCCACCAGAAACAACACTTACACGCTTTTTTAAGTTGTGTACTTCTGATTCCTTTGCGCAAACTCTACTTTACGCTGATGTACCGTCCTACTTCACTTGGACTAACGAAAAATGGCAAAGGCGGCGGCAGGGAATGCGAATCGACAATGAGGTCGGTGAGGCAATCTACAAAGGAAATATGATCGGTCGTGTCCACACTGTACACCCAAAGGATCAGGAGTGCTTTTTTTGCGGATGCTTCTGTTTGATGTGAAAAGCCCAAAATCATTTGCCGATGTCAGATCATTCGAAGAACAAATGTGTTGCACTTACAGGGAAGCTT
>NC_068988.1:77656720-77657333 GCF_001194135.2 Octopus bimaculoides
GCTATGGGAGGTGTTAGTGTTTCAGATTTCGGTTTGCCGATTCCGCGGGACATTCCAAATGCTTTAACTGCTGAGTACATGCGAGAGTTGAGCTACAACACGCAAGAAATGGCGGCAAAGGTTGCTCATGATGAGCCTAGACTTGTGGAAGAACAGAGAATTGCATACAACAGGATCCTCTCCAGTGTTAATTCCAACGAAGGACGACTTTTTTCTTGGATACTCCCGGCGAAACCGGAAAAACTTTTCTCATGAACCTCCTGCTCGCCAAAATTCGCCAGGAAAATCGGATTGCCATAACGGTTGCATCCAGTGGCATTGCCGCAACTCTACTGTATGGCGGTCGTACTGCACACTCAGTCTTCAAATTACCACTAGACTTGACCAAACAGGAAAATCCAACTTGCAATGTTAGTCGTGGCTCAGCCATGGGAAATCTTCTCAATGAGTGCAGCCTTATCATTTGAGATAAGGCAACCATGAGTCATAAGGCGGCTTTTGAGGCGCTCGATTGGTCTCTTCAGGACCTGAGACGCAATATGAGAGTGATGGGTGGAGTGACTGTTCTGCTTTCTGGTGACTTCCGACAAACTCTACCTGTCATTCCACGGGG
>NC_068988.1:77657343-77659545 GCF_001194135.2 Octopus bimaculoides
CAATATGAGAGTGATGGGTGGAGTGACTGTTCTGCTTTCTGGTGACTTCCGACAAACTCTACCTGTCATTCCACGGGGGACAAGAGCTGACGAGGTAAATGCTTCCATAAAATCATCCAATTTATCGCAGCACATGGAGAAACTTCACCTTACTATGAACATGAGAGTTCACGTGCATGGCGACGAGAACGCGGCCACATTATCAGCGCAGCTTCTCGATGCTGGTAATGGAACTGTAGCTGGCGATGCTGATGGTTTCATCCATTTACCATTTGGTAACTTTGTGCCTACCGTCGATGATTTGATTTCTTCCGTTTTTCCTGGGATTGCAAACCAAACCCTTGAGCAATTTTGGCGCCTCACAATAAAACAGTCGACGCTATCAATAATAAACTTCTCGATCTGCTTCCTGAAGAAAAACTCTCCTTCAAGTCCATTGACACGCTTGAAAACCCGGATGATACGACCGTTTTCACAACAGAATTCCTAAATTCCCAAACGCCTGCAGGACTTCCGCCTCACGAACTTCATCTTAAGGTTGGCGCGCCCATCATGCTGCTGCGGAATTTTGATGCTCCAATAATGTGTAACGGCACATGCATGATAATTAAAAAATTATACTCTCGAGTTCTACAGGCAACCATCTTGAATGGATCGGCCGCTGGTCAAGAGGTTCTCATAACTCCAATGTCCCTCACTTCCTCCGATACAATCTACAAGTTTAAGCGGCTTCAATTTCCTATTAAACTCTCCTTTGCAATGACGATAAATAAGGCACAGGGTCAATCATTGCAAATGGTTGGTTTAAATCTTACAGAGCAAGTGTTCTCCCACGGTCAAATTTATGTTGGATGCTCCCGTGTTGGCAGGCCACAAAGTATATATATTTGTGCATCAGAAGGGAAAACGAGAAACGTTGCCTACAAAGAAGCGCTCCAATGAAAAAATGGCATTTCTTCACATCTTCCAAATCACCCCTGTCATCTGTCGCCTCAAAAGTTTCGTACTTGCCGTGCCAGCCAACGTAAGTCAATGACACACAAATTCACTCACTCACTCTATCTCTCTTTCTTACCCTCTTTCTCTCTCACATACACCCCCCTACACACACACACGCACGTCCATTTCATATACCTTTCAATCTCATCTCTCTGCAAATAAAACTTTTACGGATAAAACTGCTTACAAAAGTTGTGATTAATGTATTTCTTTCTATGTTCATAATTAAATGAATCTTTTAATGATTAGACAGATCTCCAATAGAATAGCTCTCACAGACTACGTACAAATTCTTTCTTCACAACTCCTGAAACCATTTTCTGACAGGAGGGGGTGAAATCTTCATACAGCTGGAGGCTCGAATCGAAACGGGACACGAAATGATCAGGTTGAGAAACGCTGTTATAGATTATGCCTAACCGAAAACAATCACAGCCACATCATCCAAACAGACCTGGTGAAACCGGGTTTAGCTGCTAGTATCCAATAAACAGCATAACTGACATTTTGGACATTATTCAAATATTATCTAATGCTCAAAACACCCTATTTTAGTGATTAAATATACAAATATCTTTTTATTATAACATGTAATCCACAAATGAAAGTCTTATGTCTATGTTAGATACCAATATATTGACATACAAATTTTTACCAATGTCATTATCCTTAATAAAAGCTTAATATATCATTAGTAAGATGTGAATTTTTGTACATAATCACCAAAACTACATTTTTTACTTTACTATATGTTATTGATTTCGCTATAGTGTTACAGATGATGGAGAGAAGATATCACAGAAAGAAAAACATTATGAATTTGATCATTTTGCAATATATGCCCTTTCTTTATATGTCATTGACTGATGTGTCATTTCATTGGAGTATTCAGCCTCATTAAACACTTTGATGAGGTGCTTGGCTAAACTAATCATTTGAAACTCATATTTATAAAAAGATCTATTGAGATATAATAAACTCTTGCTATTTCTTGTTGTGTAAATAAATAAGCTGTGTGGTTAAGAAGCTTGCTTTCCAGCCATAGGGTTTCAGGTTTAATCCCACTGTGTGACACCTTGGGTGAGTAACTTCTACAATAGCCCTAGGCTGACCAATACCTTGTGAACGAATTCGTTAGGTGGAAACTGTGTGGAAGTTCATCATATATATATATATATATATATATATATATATATATATATA
>NC_068988.1:77659894-77663840 GCF_001194135.2 Octopus bimaculoides
TACAGATACATATATATGTGTGTCTTTCTTTGTGTTTGTGTTTTCCTCCTCCCCACCACTTGACAACCAGTGTTGGTTTGTTTATATTTCTATATTACTGCAATTTAACTGTATGACAATAGAAACTGATAGATTAAGTACCAGACTTGAAAGTGAGGTCAATTTGTTCAACTAGACCTTTCAAGGCAGTGCTTCAGCATGGCCATAGTCTAATGACTGCAATAAGTAATATATATACTATTCACAAAAAACAAAACAAAAGACAATGACAGGTGGTGTAGACAACAAGCATGTCAGCATGGAACATGGATGTTAAATAATGATGATGATGATGATGATGATGATGATGATGATGATGATGATGAAGATGATGTCTGTATGTATGTATGTATGTGTATGTATATATGTATGTATGTGTTTGTGTGTGTGTGTGTGTATGAATGAGAAGGTACATAACCTTGTGGTTAGGGTGTTGCACTAATGATTGTGAGATCATGCTATCAGTTCTTGGACTGGCTGGTGCATTGCGTCCTTGATCTCAACACTTCATTTCACATTGCTCTGTGATCACTTTAGCACCTGATGCATGGTACACCATGCACCTGTTCGGACAACGTCGATTTGATGGAAGGAGTGTGCTAATGTGCAGCATATACATTTGATCACTGTAAACAAATCATTTGTGCAGATCATTCAGCAAAAAATTTCAGAATCATCTTTCTTGGACTATGCGAGACTATCCCCATTACTATCTATCTATCTATTTATCAATCAATCAATCAATCTATCTATCTATCTATCTATCTGTCTGTCTGTCTGTCTGTCTATCTATCTGCCTATCTATCTATCTATCTATCTATCTATCTATCTATCTATCTATCTATCTATCTATCTATCTATCTATGCATGTATGTATGCATGCATGTATGCATGTATGTATGTATGTATGTATGTATGTATGTATGTATGAATGATAGAAATTTACATTCAGTATATATAAGTTATACTTTTACACAAGGTTTCACTTTTTTTTCTGTACTGATTATTAAAACAGAAAACAAAAACAGCACTAAAATATTTCCTAATTGTTTTTTATTCATTTGAACTGTGACAGCTGACAGCTAAATATTCACAAAAAAAGACACATTTTCCTATTATTTTATTTTAAAATGAACAATTATGGCTTTAATAGCTTCTGAAATGATAAAACTGACTTGATTTCAATAAAACTTCAGCTCCTGTTATTGCCGCTAATTGGTACTATTGTGTAAATACACCTCTATGGAAGACAGCAACAGCAACAGAAACAATAGAATAGAAATAGGTGAGTGTGTGTGAGAGAGAGACTTTAAACCTTAAAATAACAATCATTGTATATTACTGAATGATAATTGCTCTTTTCAATTTACATATGGAAGTTGTGAGCTACATGTCAACTTTAATGGTACTGCTGCCATGGAAAAAGTACCCAGTACTTTACTGGCTTTAGGAAGAACATCTACCTGCTGAAACTGTGCCAAACAGAGGTACTGGAGTAAGATGTGATCCTCCAAACTGTTGGTTTCTGCCAAACCATCATCTCATGCTAGCATAGGAAGTAGATTTTAAAATTATGATAATGCATGCACGCAAGCACACACACACATTTTCCCACTCTCTCTCACACACACACACACACACACACACACACACACACACACACATTTTCCCACTCATACATATGAAGCTGTATGTAGAAGATTCTGTTTGTTGTAAATCTTATGGTTTTTAAATGAGTACAATATAGAATATTAGCAACTTTTATCACTTAAATGTACAGAACACTGTGAAACACATAAGCAACTGTTAATTTAGTCTTGAAAATGATGTTAGCCAAACATTTCCCATTATTTCATACATAAACTTGTAACCTAGAATGTCTACATGCCACACCGTCTCTTGTGGCAAGGATGTAAGTTTCGTAATGAAGAACAGCTTTCAGTTCATCCAATGTATGTGTGGTTTATTGCCAACCCAAAATGTACCTTCGCTACCTGAAAGGTCAGGTGATCGAACAAGCCACAATATGTCAGTCAACTAGAATATGATACATTTGCTAAACATTTCTTGAACAATATTTAGCTCTGAGGTTGACTTTGCCTTTCATCCTTTCGGGGTTGATAAATTAAGTACCATTTGTGTACTGGGGTCGATCTAATCGACTGGTTCCCTTCCCCAAAATTTCAGGCCTTGTGCCTAGAGTAGAAAAGAATATTTATGAAAGCTCTTGTTTCATGGACCATTAGTCTACCTTGCTGAAAACATACATTTTGCATAAATGTCATGTCTGGTTTATTCTGAGAAAAGAAAGTCATGTAACATAAGCACTTAGCAATCAGAATTCCATGCTATTGTATTCTGCTTTCCTTAGAGAAATATAAGCCTATCACGTCAAACTTTGCCACACTGCAGTAAACTGTTACACATTCTCAGTGAAGGAGACACTTCATAGTCTGCTGCCCAACCAATAGCAGAAAGTTTCTCATTTTACACGAGGGAGAAAAACCTGCTTGTCATTCATATGAAGAATCATTTTATTGGTCTACATTGTATGTTGTCTGCAAACATTTTCTCTCTTCCTCAAGTTGATAAATTTCGTATTCTATCATAATCCCATAGCAGTGGAAATTTAAACCAAGGTGCAACATCCTTTGCAAACTACAAACTGAAATACTTACTGAAGTGCCAACCTTAATGCCAAATGACAAAGACTGTTCCCCCGTTGCCTACTTAATAGTTTCAATATTCCCCCGTGTTCACACAGTTCATACATATCCTGATGGTTTGTTTTTTATAACAACATTCTATTGTGACCTAGATACTTCTTCAAAACAGCTCCCATTAAAAAGCAAATAAAAATTTTACTGTATTTCAGTGACCAAGTCACTATTTTTAAACATTTCTCAATCACAAAAGCATGATGTTCACTTCACAGCTTTATGGCTTCTTAAATGGTATCATGTGTGTTGTTCAATGGCACTGAATATGTGATTTCTCATCCCTATCAGTGAGCTTACAACCATTTTAAAAACCATTCTGGTTCCCTGCCATACACTTGTGTGTGTGTGCGTGTGTGTGCGTGTGCGTGCATGTGTGTGTGTGTGTGTATGTGGGTGGGTGGATGTACATTAATAGTAATATGATGATTGAAATATAGCTGAAGCCTGTTCATGCTTGATCAACTTCAGAGTCTCTGCCAGTGTTTTGTTCCAGCTCACCAAATTAAATTATACATACATATACACACATACACAAACATACACACATATCTATATACATACATATACATATATGTATGTATGCATGTGTGTGTGCATGTGCATAAGCGTGTGTGTGTGTACGCATGTGTATTGTGCAGATGATAACTTCAGTTATGTACAAAGTAGGCAGCTTATACCACTTACAACAAAAACAAAAAACCCACTGTAGAACAAACGAACAAATAAGCCACTAAATACTTGACGATGTCAGAAGTATTATTGCTGTATTTAAGTATATCAACACATTATTTATTTTTCTCTCTCTCTCCCTCCCTTCTATCTATCTATCTATCTATACAGATAGATACAAATAGATACACATACACACACACACACACACACACATGCATGCATTTTTGTGTACATGTATATAATGTATTAGGTCGTCAAGTATGAAATTTATAGAAAAGAAAAGAAGTTTTCTAATGTTTTATAAATACTAGGAATAATTTTACTCATCAAAGTATGTACCCATATTGTCTATACACTTTTGCCATTTCGGCGGTAGCTTGTCCAGCCTAGAACTGTAAAAGCCTGGCAATCTAAAGTCAATAAAATCCTCGATGGCATTTTACAGCATTGTCAGAATTAAAATTTCTTCCTATCAAAAAGTTATCTAAATTCTGGAAGAAGGGGTAGTCGGGGGG
>NC_068988.1:77663870-77665868 GCF_001194135.2 Octopus bimaculoides
AGAATTAAAATTTCTTCCTATCAAAAAGTTATCTAAATTCTGGAAGAAGGGGTAGTCGGGGGGGGGGGGGCAGGATCAGGTGAGTATGGTGGATGATGGAGAATTTCCAACTGAGTTTGCCCAATGTCATTTTTGCAATGTGTGGTCTGGCGTTGTCTTGCAATAAAATAGGAATGTATCTGTGGACTAATCTAGGCTGTTTTTTTGTGAGTTTCTGCAACATTTGGTCCAGTTTGCTGCAGTATACTTCAGCCATGATTGATGAGCCAGGTTTAAGGAAATCATAATGGATCAGACATCCGCCAGACCACCAAACACACACCATCAACTTCTTTTGATGAATTTTGCTTTTCGACTGTCTTTTGGTGGCTCGTCTTTGTCCTGCCATTGTGCTGAACATTTATGGTTGTTGTACTGGATCCATTTCTCATCACATGTTACAATTCGATTAAAAAATGATTCATTTTTGTGACAAGGAAGTAGCATAATACAGGCTTCCAAATGTTGCTATTTCTGATTTTCATTGAGTTCATGTGGAACCCACTTATCCAACTTTTACACTTTACCGACTAGGTAAGTCAATATTGTTTGCTTGCTAACACCAAACAACATTAATAATTCACGGGCACTTTGAGATGGATCTGACTTGATGGTGGCTTTCAGTTCGTCATTATCCACCTTTGTTTCTGGTTGACCTTGTTGCTCATTTGTGAGGTTAAACTTACCAGAATGAAATTTTGTAAACTGATTTGATACTGTTTGCTGTATAATAACATTAGAATGAAATACTTCCGAGCTGTCTGTGATGCTGTATTTCCAAGAAAGAACTCATATTTCAAAACTGTATGAATTTCTGACTTATCCATTCCTAAACTAAAATAGCAAAACACGATTTATAAATACTTTATAAAGCACAAAATGAGTTAGAATAAAGAAATAGATGTGTCAGCTTTCTAACAAAAAATAAGGAATGTCAATACATAATAATGGTGCAAAATGAGCAGCTGTCAAATTTTACCATATACCTTACTACAAACTTCATACTTGATGACCTAATATACATATATTTATATATATATAATATAAAAGTTATGAAGTCCATGAAGTACTTAGCTTTACGGCCTCTCTAGTGAGAAGCAGGCCTTAAGCTAACAGGTTTTAGGATCTGATGATATGCTGTAAAGCTAAGCTCTTTATGGACGTGAAACCAAAGGTAATCCCATAAAAAGACCTTTTCTAACTTTTATATTATATAATGCTCTATAACTTAGAGTGTGTTTCTTTGTCTGATTTATGTTCTGCTAATGACACGCACACACACACACACACACACACACACACACACACACACACACACACATATATGACTTTTCCGGTCTTCCTGAGCATCAAACTAATACATCTGCTTGTCTGCATATTTGAATCCTATATCATCATCATCATCATCATCATCATCTCGTCGTCGTCGTCGTCATCGTCATTTAACATCCGCTTTCCATGCTGGCATGGGTTGGGTGGTTTGACTGAAGACTGACAAGCCAGAAGGCTGCACCAGGCTCCAATCTGATCTGGCAAAGTTTCTACAGCTGGATGCCCTTCTTAATGCTGACCACTCTGAACGTGTAGTGGATGCTTTTTACATGCTACCGGCATGAGGGTCAGTCAGGTAGTACTGTAGGAACCAGCAGTAGTTACCCATCATGTGTGGATTGAACTGGCCTTGATACCACGTTTCCATCTCAGATATATCCTGGTGGAACCTCTCACCATGTTCATCACTAAAGTCACCAAGATTCGTTGGAAAAAAAACATGAAATGAGAATGCAAGAAGTGAATTTTAAGGGACATTTGGCATCCGATTCTTTCATATACTATTAGCATCTTGTTTATTAAATCAACATAGTTTTCATAGTTTCCAAGAAAGTTTTGTACAACTAACACAAAGGACTCCCATGCCATCAGCTCAACTGGATTCAGTTTACCTCTGAATTTGCTATC
>NC_068988.1:77665878-77684361 GCF_001194135.2 Octopus bimaculoides
TGAATTTGCTATCAGATATCAATTCTCTGATCTCGGGTCCAATGAAACTGCTTGTTTTCAGTTTTGCATCACTTTTCTCTGCACCAAATTTTACTTTTAGGTACTGGAAGCCACAATCATCATGTGTCATTGCTTTTACAAAGTTTTTCATGAGGCTGAGTTTGATGTGAAGAGGTGGAAGGAAGATCTTTTACGGGTCTACCAGTGGCATATCCTGCACATTGTACCGACCAACTATGTGCTCAGCTCTTTTAGGCCAGTCTTTTATAGTGTAATGATTACTGTCATCACAGCTGTTCCAAACACACAAGAAGCACATATTTTTGGTATATCCCAGCTGCAGTCCTAGGAGGAGGGAAATCATCTTTAAATCACCACAAATATTCCACTTGTGAACTGAGTAATTAAATCCTTTCAGAAAGGGTTCCATCGATTCATAAGTTTCTTCCATACCGACAACATGACCCACAGGGATCGAAGGCTTTTCATTACCATTATGTGACAACACAGCTTTGAGGCTAACCTTACCTGTGTCTATAAACAATCTCCATTTGTTAGCCACGTTCACGTGTTCTAGTTTTTGCATGAGTGCATTAACATCAATACAGAAAAAGAAAGAAAAGCCTTTATGGCAAGTACAGAAAATAGAAATTTTCATACCTTACTGTAGGAGAGTCTGTTGTTGTAGTTTGGATCCCAAAACTTCTGCCCTTTGCTTTGACAATGCTGGGTCTCTTACTAAATTGTTCAAATCTTCTTGATTAAACTAGCCTGGCTCATTTTTCTTAGAATCACCTACATACTCTTCATTAATAGGAAAGTCAGGGGATACATCATGCAAGGTGTCAAGCTTTTCAAGTGAAGCATGTGAGAGGGGAACTGGGACAGGGTTCTTGAAGTCATGTGGGACTTACAATCTGCATAAACAATTTTTGCTTTGGCCTTCTTTCAGAAACAACTAGTATTAATCATGCAAATGTAACAATCAGAGACATGACTGGTTGGCTCACACCATACCAATGGTACAGCAAAAAGCATTCCATGACGTTTTCCATTCAGCCACTGTGTAAGCTCTGAGTAACACACGGTGCAGCATATATGAGGTGCCCACCTCTTGTCTTGGTCCCCAACTTTACACCCAAAATAATATTTATAGGCAGTTTTTAATTTGGTGGCAATGTTCCTCTGCTGGTCACATGGAGCAAATTTTCTACAGTCATAACAAAAGTTGTCTGGGTGATTCACACAGCCTCTCCTATTCATGATCTAACACAATGAACACAGCACAGTTAAAACAGTAATCACACACAGCGAGAGATACACATGCCACACATGACGGTAGTGCAAGCAACACTGAGTTAGCAAGAACAAACTGACGTATTTGGCATTGCATACAATACGTCAGTACCATCTATTGCTAAACTAAATAATGAACTTTCTCATCATTTGTTCTATTGCTGTTATTTCTGTAATTTTGAATTAAGACCGTTTTCATTTTAGCAAATTTTATAATACAGCCTGTATGTAGCTGAAGGTATAGTTATAATCTTTCACATGCTCATAACTTAAAATCCTGATGTGCTAGAACAATTCTGAGTGTGGATTGGGAATCAACATCCTCGATTTGGTCTTAAACACCTGCTTTTACCCCAGTAGCAAAATCTTTGTTGTTCAGTGTTATTTATTTAAAATGATATATGTCTACTATGAACTTCCAGTAATACGTGTGCCATGATACACAGTGACCCACCAAAGTTAGCTATACCATACCTACACATATGTGCCCTACCAACTTTGTTTCCTCATGGCTTTAAGAAAAATAGACATTTTTTAATGAAATTCTCTACACGTATGCTTCAGATAGTGTAGATTCTGATTACATCAGAATTTGTTTTGAAATATATCTTTTGAAAAAGAAATACAATTTGTGTCACTATGTATGTGTGTTATCCAACAAATTTTTATTTTCATATTAAATTCCTACATAATTGTAATCTATACTCTCTGAAAAGTATTTGTCAAAATTTTCTTTTAAAAATATCTATTTTTCAGAAAGCTTTTATGGAACCAAACCTGACTTGCATGAATTTTCCTCTCCTCACTTACATGAAAACATTATTTTAAAAAACAAACATAACTGAAACCTACACTATCTGAAGCAAATAGAAAATTTGTAGAAAATTTCATTCAAAATTATCCATCTTTGTGGAAGTTATGAAGAAACAAAATTGGTGGTGCACATTTATGTATGTATGCCCATTGCTTTAACATAAGTAATATTAAGCTTTCGTTGCTATTATATATCTTGATGTCAGCTTGTTTTGCAATACTTTCACTTTGTATGTATCAATATTTAATTATATAACTGCATGTTATATACAAACAAAGAATATACTTCTTTTATTTGGTTTGCATCAAATGAATGACAATAATGTGAATGAGATGTGCTCGATTTTTCTCTACACATAAACATAAATAAGATAACTGTATTTATGATTATGATTTAGCAACGAATACTAACTATATTAAAAATGCATTATAGTGTGTGTATATATATATATATATATATATGTTATAAATTTTATTGGCAGTAACTAGGTAGTAATTTTTTTGTTGCTTTATAAATGCATATTCTCTTAACAAAGTTGCATTTCATCAAATAATCCTATGTTTTCATTATTGATTTCCAAGCTTTATTCATGTTGCATATCTTGCTGTCCTTCTTCCCACGTGCATGCTATATGTATACTTATCCAAATACACTCTATAGAATATATGATAAAACGATATCAAACCAATGTAAAATACATTATCTTAAAGTGTGTTTACACATATGTGTGTGTGTGCGTGTGCGTGCATATGTGATTGCATCATCACCATCATCATCATCATTATCATTATCATTTAATATCCATTTTCCATGATGGTATGGGCTGAATGGTTTGATAGGAGCTAGCAAATCAGATGACTGCAACAAGCTGTACTGCTAGTTTAGCATGGTTTCTACGGTTGATGCCCTTCCTATTACCAAACATTTTACTGAGCATACTGAGTGCTTTATAAATATATAAATATCTATGTGTGTTTATATATATATCATATATGTTGTTGCATTTTAATGTCCATCTCTCCATGCCTGCATAGGTTGGAGGGAATTTTTTAAGTTGGATTTTGTAGATCTGTTATTTCATGCTTGCATGAGTTGGACAGGAACTCACCTTAGACATTATGTTACAATCAGATGCTTCTCATGTCATCAACCTTTGCCTGTTTTTTGAGTGATAAATTTTTTTTATTTCATATCTCTTAAAACAATAACAAGTCATCACAGAAGAGTAAAAGGAAGCACAGAATACACTGTTATGTCAAATATAGGATGTCAGCAATGACAACCAAAAGTACATTCATAGTACCCAAGATTAAACAGAAAAAGAAAGAAAAGTGAGTAGTAAAAGATCCATGAAGAGGTAACGAGGTACATAGGCATGTTAAGAGTATCGGTGATGAAATTAAGAAAGCATAGAATTTTTGACAGGTTGTTTATTCCATGCTTTGACAATTCTGAGAGGTTTTTTTTTCTCTTTCAGAATTGTGTGTTTTTTATGATTTTATAAGCATGTCCACAGAGGGTAGAGATATAGAATTCAGAAAGGTAGTTGAGGTTGTTTTGGGAAAGCTGGTGGATAATCTCATGAGATTCTACAAAGTCAGCTACTAAATGTCAAAGATCTGAGAAACGAAAGATTTTGGATCTAAGTAACTGACCGAGGATATTTGTTTGGTTGTGTGTCCCTTTATAGTTCCAATTAGATCAATATTCTGGACAAGATTGGGATTTCAGGCTGGAAATGTAAACTGAGTATACATACCATAACCATATGTAGCTTTAAATAAATAGCTGGTGAGGGGCTGACTAAGACCTTACAGAGCAATGCTAAAATACTTTCGGCCTTTTTATTGATTTTAAAAATTTGGTTCAATGTAAAACATTGTTAATAATAATGCTAATCTCTCGTTCATCACCATACTTCTCAAGGAAGTTGTGGAGGGAATAAGTAAATGCACTTGTCCAACAGTCAACTTCAGTTGTCAGTCAGCAATTCATTGCTGCAATGTGTCCAGGTCCAATTGCCAGAAAAGTCAATACCCTATAGGATCCATTCTTTTTATCTCTAAGTACAGTTTAATGTCATTTGCTTAAAGTCAGCATTAATTCATTAATGTAAACAACCAATAGGGAATCAAGAGCAAGATCCTTATTGAATGCTACATGTTGTTGCATAAAGTGCAGATTGTTTTCCTAGTATCATGACAACCTCTTTTTGACCAAGAATGAAAGTCATCAAGCAGTTACAAATATAAACCCTCATGTCCCACCCATGCTAGCATGGAAGGTGGATGTTAAGCGATGAAGTTGATGATGATGATGACGACGATGATGACGATGATGCTCATCGCAGAGAGCTTGACCACATGTTGTTTGGGGACACACAATTAAAGGCTTAGATAAAATCCATCCATGAGCTGCCATCTGTGATCTGGGTGTTGTTTACAAGAAATTTAGTTAGTTGGTTATAGTAACTGGAGTTATGGTTAAATTCATATTGTAAAGGTTGGATAAGGTTGTGAGAGTTCCAGAAGTTCCAGAGTTTCTTTATGACAAAAGACTATCAGTTTGGTGATACTGGTGAGACTGGTTGGTTGATAAGTGACAGATGCTGCAGGCACATTCTTTTTGAATAGAGGAATAACATCAACAAAAATTGTAAACATTGTGTTACCATTTCACTCAGATATTGATAAGTGAAATCATGAGAAGCAAAGTAGTGAAGTAAAGATCCTTCCCGAGTCACATAGACTCTTGGGGCTGGTTTCCCAGTTTCCATAGCATATATATTCCCCACCTGGACAGGACGCTAGTCCATTGCATACGATTTTGATCAGACCTCATACACACACTTACACTCAGTTATATACACTAAGGCATACTTCATCATGATCATGATTACCATCATCATCAACATCACCAATGTCATCATCATAATCATCATAATCATCATCATCATCATCATCAGCAGCAGCAGCAGCAGCAACGTTGTCATCATTTTCATTGTCATAATAATTGTTATCATCATTATCATCAGCATCACCATCATCCTGTTCATACTCTTCGGCACCTTCATCACCATAGCCACAACCATCATCATCATCATCATCATCATCATCATGTTACATCCTCTTTCCACCCTGACATATGTTAATGGCAGGGTGGATCATCACAGGGTGATTCAAATTCTTATTCAGAGTCATTGCCTCCTGACAATCTCAGAGGATCCCATCTCCATTGTTTCATTCTGGGCTAAGTTTCTAAGACAGCATGTCCTTTCTATGATCAACTGCTTCACACACATACTATTTATAGATATATGTGCAAAGTGATATTGGGTTCTGCTCCACTGCACAGCACCTTGGGCAAGTATCTTTCACTATAGCTCCAGTTTGACCAATACCTTCTGACTGGATTTGGCAGACAGAAACTGAAAGAAGCCTGTTAAGCTTGTTGAGTGTGTGTATGCATGCTTGTTTGTTTGTTTTTTTCTTTGAGTTTTATTTAATTTCTTTTTGAGAGAGTTCAAGCAGATCACTAACAAAGTAAAAAGACTTTTTGAATTAAGAGAGTTTTCAGTGTTTGTAAATATGTGGTTGAGTTTGAGTGTTGGTTGAACTGTCGTTGCATACACTCAAGTATGTGCTTCCATTTACATAAGACTCTCAGATGGGGAATTTTTGGAATGTCTTACAAATCTTCACTGTACATCAGTTTCGTTTGCTCTTTCTCTGCGAAACTGAGTATCTCTAGGTTTTTGCACAAATTTGTTGGTACATAATCTAATGCACCTTTGATGATAGGTATAAATGAGAATTCATTGTCAGAGTACAAGAGTTGTAAATTTCACATAAATGTTCTCTTTTACCTGGGCTTTTGATTGTACATTCACATCTGCTGGGCAGTTGACCTCTACAACAGTGTGTTACTTTTGTTCCCTCTCTCGCTAAACAATATCAGGTCTGCTATGTTTGCATCGAATTAATGTTTTTTTTCTTTTTAGATTTTCTGCCAGTATTTCTTGTTTTTAAAGGTGTGAATACTTGCTGGTTCTGACATGCTTTTGATGTATACATCAGGAGAGTCCTTCCTATGGATAGCATTGTAAACAGATAGTCTTTGCAAATATTTCATGCCCTAGGGGCAGGTAGTGTCTCATACACATTTTGGGGCAGCTGCTGCTGATGTGGGTGATATCTTCCACACTGGTCTTAACAGAGAACTGACATTTTTATTGCAGCATGGAGGTTTGGTGGTATCTTTATCCCTCTTGTTTATCTCCTGTTCCTGGATAGCAAAGGCGTATTCTTTCAGGTTGAATGTAATGTATCTATCACAGGTTCTGGAGAGGCTTATCTTCTATGGTGTTGTTGCCTTCTAGCTTATGGAATATGTACCCATGCTCTGATTTTTGCTGGTATGTTGCTTGCTTCTCCTCAAAGCTTCTGTTTAGGTAGGCCAGTCCAGCCTCTTTTGAGATGCTATTTTCAGAATACCTGCACAGTTGTTCTTCTCCAACTCTGAAGATGTTTTTGTTCTTACTTTTGAGTTTGCATAGAATGTACTCATTTCTTTCTTTACTGTTCAACAGATTGTTTGAGTGATACAATGCAACATTCAAAGACTGCTTGGACTGACCTTATGCTTCTACCACCATAAATCCTATCGTTGTCACTGTAAATGTGAAAGTTACCAGCTGTGGTCAGTACCTTTCTGGTTTTGATGCCCAGGCTGCATATTTCATCGAGTGTCCAGTCTATTATACCTAAATGTTGGTACTAGCACTGGTACTTACTTAAAAAGTAAGAACTGGTGTTGATTTGTTTGACTAAATCTTTCAAAGTAATACTCCAGTATGGCCATAGAACAAAAACTGAAAGAAGTAGAAATTAGAAGATTAAAATTTACTCATAGACACACATAGAGACATATATCTAATCATGCATACTACTCAATCACATACATGCATAAATGCATAAGTACACACACACACGCACGCACATACATACATATATATATATATATATATATATATATATATATATATATATATATATTTATATTTGCTTGTATGTATACCCACATTCACATACATAGTACTATAGATACACAAACATACAATCATGCCCATATAAATTACACAGAGAAATATAGACATTCACACACATATGCACACACACTCACACACACACATGCACTAACACACATATCACTCACATATAAAGATATTCAAGTACACATATACATACAGTCTTCATAATCATCAATGTTTTAGAGTCCATTTAGCAATCATTAGTCATTCTAAATCAGCTTCATATCAAAGGAGCAATAATTGGTCAGGCACCAAAAAATTGGTTAGTTATAATTACCTTTCACAAAGACTTGGAAACAGAATACTAGTTACTGTTATTATTGCCGTCGTCGTCATCATCATCATCATCATCATCATCATCATCAATCAGTGATCTTATTTTTATTGCGTGATTTCTCTGTATTACTGAGTGCAGCTCTGGGTACCTTCGGTATTTGATGTAATGTTTTAGTTTGTTCATATTTTCTGTTTCAGTGAAACTGTTCAGTTGTCAATTAGAGAAAGCAAACTTGATTTTACTGATACAACAGCCATGCAGTCTTCATCACATGACCATTAGATTGGCTTGTGTGACAGTTTCTTGCAAAAGACATGCAACAGCACTGTTACAAAACAATGATGCTACATTTCACTATATCAATTAGGAGGAACTGTTTTGCTTGGTCATCATTTGTTCCAAGTTGGTCCTCTGATCACCTGGACTTAGTTCTGCTTCTGGTTTTAGTTTAGAATCCTAGTTTTGCTCAACATCCTCAGTACATTTTCTTACTTGGTCATTCTGCACCAGAACTATTTTGTTTTTCTTTACCACCAATGATGTATTTCTGCTCTTCTATATTAGATATTAGGCTTTTTCAGATATTGTGCTGGGTTTCAGATATAGCACTGGACTTAGGAACAAACCACAGAAAGACATCAACTCCAAAAGATATTGTTAAAGGTGTCACATCTAATGTCACAGCAATGCTGAAGGCTTTTTCTTTCTTCCAGTATGGAGAATTGACTAGTAACTGAGAACAAATCATCAAAAACAGGAACCAGAGGATCCAGATTATTTAATGAAAGCATTAATTTGGCTCACTGTCTGTACCATTCTTTTAATCTAACCATCAGACATTGGCAGAATTTTAAAAGATTTCCAACTTCTTTAGCCATTCTAACAATGTCCAATCATGTAACTTCACAGCATTATTAGAAACACATGTATGCGAAAAACTCGCACCTAGTAAAAATAATTCTCAAAATATTGATCAGTTTTAGCCAGCCAGTCATTAACCCTGATAATTAGACTAGGCTAATTGGGTTTGCTACATATTCCCTCTCAGTAAGCTTGAATTACTGCTGGTATTGGTGTGTCTTCTTGTGCTGAGATATTTTTGTCAACTCTTTTGGTATTTTGAGTGAAATATTATCTCTCAGAAAGTAACACTCACCTGCTTAAATTGTTTTGTTGCAGATGTTTTAGCTTGTAAGCTTTGTCTCATATTTTCTTTTACTTCTGAAATATTGATATTTAACATTTTTCATAGTTTTTTTTTTTTTTTTTTTGTCTGTTTCATGTTCATTTGGTTCTCTAGCTTTCTATCTCCATTTTACTAAATAAAAGACAGGCCTTTTCTGTCTTCTCAGTCTTACTTATATCTTATTTCTAGGTTTGTGTGAGTAGTTTTCTCTCTCTCTCTCTCTCTCTCTCTCTCTCTCTCTCTCTCTCTCTCTCTCTCTCTCTCTCCCTCTCTCTCTCTACTTATTCCTTTGTAACTAGAGAAGCAGTTGCCACTGATTACTGTTCATTAATTTTGTCATGTTTTAGTTTCTTTGTGGTTTAAGTGAGACCCTTTTCAACATTAACAGTGCTTCATCAGATGTGTTGTATGTTTTTGCCTTGTTTGTTGCCAGGATGGGACTGAATGTCTACTTTTATTACAGCCGTGTATTTTATTGAGTGTTACTAGGAGAGTTTTGATGGTCTTTATCATTTTTCAAGGTTTAGTTTTTTTTCTCAGTATTCTATTTTTATTTTTATATTTTTTTATTTACTTACCACCTTATTTACTTCTTGTGTTTATTTCTCTTCAGTTTCAATAAAATTAAAACAGAGATGACCAGTGAGAGACCATCTACACATTATATGTGTGGTCACACTTGTTGAGTTGCTTTCTTCCTTTAGTGAGGTTTTATCTCTTTCTTTCTTTTTCTGTGTGTAGATTCTCATGTAATGTGTTCATTTGTTTGTAGTGGGTTATTGTTTTATATTGTTCAGATATTTTGTTTTATTTTCAATATCAATTTAAATTTGTCTGTTTCAATTTTTGTTTCTCACTCTTGTTTACTGCAAATTTTTGTATGTTCCTTAATGTGTTGTGTGTGATATTTTCTTCACTTTTCTTCTTTTTCTCCATACTTCTTATGTCTCTTTTATGATACTCGCACATTTTAGATATAGTGTTGCCTCTAACACTTCATTATAGTTGTCACTAATCCAGCATTATGAATGCTTTTTGGATGCTGACAGCAAGAGATGGACTATTTTATTTTTTCTATAGAGAGCTGTTGGTGAACTAGTTTTGTTTTTCTCTTTTGTATATTGATAGCACTAGCTCTAAAATAATAGGTGCAGCTGTGGCTGTATTGTTAAGAGGTTTGCTTTCCAGTCACATGGTTTGGGGTTCAGTTCCACTATGTGGAATATTGGGCAAGTGTTTTCTACTAAAGCCCTGGTTGATCAAAGCCTTATGATTGGATTTAATAGTTAGAAACTGAAAGAGAGCCACATGTGTGTGTGTATGTGTGTGTGTGTGTGCACACGCATGTGTGTGCGTGTGTGTGTGAGTATATATAGATGTATGTAAGTATGTATGTGTGAGTGTGTGTATCACTTCTTGATAGTTCTGCAAAAGGAAGTCTGGCAATGGCAAAAATGTTATGTTACTTGCAAATAGGTGAGTATCGGCAATGTAAAGGGTTTCTGGCTGTAGAAAATCTGCCACAATAAACTCTATCCAATCTGTGCAAGCATGGAAAAGTGGACTTTAAAACAACAACAACGATGATTATGACAATAATGACAACAATGATTGCAGTACACTCATATTAAAAATAAAATTCAGAACTGGCTTTGCTGCTGATTGATTTAACCTGAGGAGCAAGGATTCATTGTTTTAACTAGTGTAGGCTGTATTTTAAAATCATGTTTTGTTTTTAAAATATTTCGTTTTGTCTCATTTTCTGTGTGTGTGTGTGTGTGTGTGTGTGTGTGTGTGTGTAAACAGAATATTGTGTGAACAATAAGTATCAGCTGTACTTACTGTATCACTCCATGTCAATTTGTTTGTATTTGATAGTTCAATCCACTCTTGTTTGTTCCCATATGTGAACCTCATTTACCTCTATATTTCAATAATATATTTTGTTATAATCACATACATTCACAAATATATCAGTTTGACATACTGAAAACCATAAAAACAACAATTTCTCCATTTTCAACATATTTACAGATGGTGTCAGATTTATTTTAGGTTGTACTAAGAGATATGCTTACCTTTAACTATTGTGTTATTCAGCCCCTGCTGTGACCTTTATAACATCACTCTCTTAATTTACTTGTTAAATTTTATTTTCATGTGAGTGCTGTAAACAGATTTATTACCAGGTCTTTATATGGAGCTGCATATATAACTATCCATGTTGTTCGTGTTGTTGTCATCATTCCCTTTCGATGGACAAAATCAGTAGAGTGACAGACAAATACTTTTGATATTTAGTGGCACTACTTTACATTTTAAGTTCAAAATCATGTCGGGGTTGACCTTGCTTTTGATTTTTCTAGTGAAGATGAAATAGAGTACCATTAAAGTACTATGTCTAAATAATTCCCTAAACTCCTTCCTTCAAGTAGTTATTATAAATATGATATCATTTAAAAAAAATTTTTAATGTCTTGCAAGTACTTGGTGACCCTGTCAGTGAAGGTGTCACTTAAAAGCACTCAGTCCACACTGTAAAGTGGTTGGCATTTGGAAGGGCATCCAGCTGTAAAAACTTTGCCAAAACTGACCTTGCCTGTGTTTGTGCCATGTAAAAAGCACTAAGTCCACTCTGCTGAGTGGTTAGTGTTAGGAAGGGCATCCAGCTGTAAAAATCCTGCCAAAATAGTCACAGAAGTCTGGTGCAGGCTTCAGCCTGGCCACCTCTTGTGGTACCATCCCACCCATGCTAGCATGGAAGACAGACGTTAAACGACGACGATGATGATGATGATGATGATTAATATGAGTGCTTTTATGCACCTTTAGTCTATAGAAGAGGTTCTCTCCGGGAAAATAATGCAGTATTCAGTGTTCTGACAAAACATCCATGTTAAGCTGGACATAAAGATTTGTTGCTGTTGTTGTTGTTGTTGTTGTTGTTATCATTATCATTATTATTATTATTATCATCATTATTATTATTATTATTATTATTATTATTATTATTATTATTATTATTATTATTATTATTATTATTCCAACTTCCAGTTGGAAGGCTAGAATGTCGGTGGAAGCTTGACAGGTATTTTTGTTATCAAACATTGTGCCTAAATATTAGTATTTGCAAAATGTTTACACGTTCACAAGTGAAAAATGGTATGGAAGGGCAAAACAAACCAGTTTGTAACAGCAGGAAAAGTTACAAAAACTTAATTTCCGCTGACACAAGTAATAATGTCAAGGACAAAATTGATAACGGATCCAAAAACACCACAGACTCTATGGAGAGCGATAAAATTAACTGCAAGGAACAAAGAAGTATTATGACAGAAAAGCAACAAAATGGAGAACACACAATCACTCAATTCTTGAACAGACAACAAAAATGTAACTGCCAATAACCCAAAAAGAAATAATGTGGAAAATACCATGATAACTGATATCAACACAGAAAATAACAACCCCAACAATATGGAGTAAAGAAGCAATAACAGAATGAATAACAACAACAAAAACATCGATGAGAATACAATCAATACCAACATCAACACCAGCAACAGAGAGGCAGGTGTATTTGGAAGTAACAACAGCAGTAACAATGTGAATGATTCCACCACCACCACCATCAACAATGAGAGCGAAACAAGTACTTTTGCAGCAGCAGCTTTGAAATGCCAAGAAAAGTACTATGAGATAGACATCTCCAACAAAAAAGAGATGTTAGCCCTGGCCCACAAAATCATAAAAAGAGAAAAAACGTGGGCAGACCTTGCAATCCCAGCTGAAGTGGAGGTAGAAATTGAGAAGAGGACAATAAAATATAGGTTTGTCTTGGTGCAGTGTCGGAGAGCAGAACAACCCTCCCACCTTCAAGTGGAGATGGCACTGAGATCAATCAGAGAGGATGTCATATTCATTCAAAGGGCCCAAAGTTTTGGTACCATCTTAGTCTTTTTTAAAACAGAAGAGCTGGCCATGAAGCATTCAGAAGGACCCCATAAAACTGACCAGCTTATAATGTACCCGTCCTACATGAGCAGAAGAACAATAAAAGATCAAGACCCTGAAATAACACCAGGTATCAACATATGGTGGCTTGTGGGATGCACAATCATGAAAGGCAGCAGCACCCTCCTCTTAAAAGTCTGACGGAGGCAAAGAGAAGCCTGGGTTAGGATGGATTTGGTAATACTAATCTAAATAAAACCACAAGACTTGGAGAACATCCCACACCATGTCCACCTCAAGGATGGGACGAAATTACCCTTGATCACTGAAGGCAGATGGCCTCATTGTTTCACTTGTGATGAAGCAGCACACCTAGAAGCATGCTGCCCTCAGCAAAAAGGTACAGGGATCTGTAGACACCAACACCAAGGCTGGGAAGGCAAAAAAGCAGCACCAGCTGTAGAAAGATCACCACCAACAACAAGGAAAGCAACAAAAATAACAACAATAGTGGCACCGGTGACAGGCGTGACAACAGCACCAGCAGGAAAACCATTGGAGAGGTCAACCACGAAAGCCAACACCTCGCAACCAAGCTCAACAACCCACCTTACACAAGCAAACATGCAGAAAAAGATGCACATACAAACACGAATTCACTTCCACACAGAGAGGAGGAGATTGCAACAGACACTGGTTCTACTGCATTGAAAAGTAATGACGAGGGGGAACAGAGTAAATCCAAAAATCTGAAAAGAAGTCACAGAGGCGAGACATCCTGCATCAAAACAAGATAACAAAAAAACTACACACACACCCACAACAAACGCAGACACTCAGACAACTCCTGCAGCACTACAATAATCAACTAAAGCATCACAAGCACCAAAAAACTCACACCACAAACACAAGAAGAACAAAAGACAACAACGCAGGCAGCTAACGTTGTGTTGGTAAGGAGGGCCAACAAAATACTGAAGGTCCTCTTATCATGAAGAGAAGACATTGAAAAAGGTGGGGGAAATCTTCTTGGACAAGCACATGCAACGTACCAAAGGATCTAA
Organism: Octopus bimaculoides; assembly: GCF_001194135.2. Lineage (NCBI taxonomy): Eukaryota > Metazoa > Mollusca > Cephalopoda > Octopoda > Octopodidae > Octopus > Octopus bimaculoides. The sequence goes on from NC_068988.1 coordinate 77,679,559, forward strand.
TGATGGGGAAGATGGACTTGGACACTCACCAAACAATTAGGGATGCCTTTCCAGATGATGTAGGGATCCCTCAAGTAAATGCCAATGCAAAGCTTTTACAAGGCTTCCCAAAGGAGCCCAAAGAAGAAATAGAGGTGGGACCACCCGATCTCCAATGGGTAAGTAACACACCGCATCTTTCTTTCTTTCCTTTTAGGCCAATATGGTGGTGCTAAGAGAAGGTTGTATAAATGTACGTGACCTGGAATCATCCTGGAAGCAAAGTTGCTTGCTCAATGACCTCAGGTGGTTGAAGTTGAATGTAATAGCCATCAGTGAGACCAGGATCGTAGACACATGCACCTTAGCACCCATTTTTGACGATTTTGAGACCTTTGCATCTCTTAGTCCACCAGGAATGGGGGTGGAGTAGCAGTAGTTGTTCAGAAAAGGCCTGGATCTCAAGATACAGTTGGTCTTCCTGGATCCAGAAGGTGAGTCAGTGGTTCTGAATGTGAACGATAATGAAGGCTGTGCTTTTAGACTGGTTGCTGTGTGTGTTCCAACTGGATCGGGGGCAGCCCAATTTCTTCAGACATTTGAAGGTCTTTCTAAGGACGTCTCACTCTTTAATGTTAGTGGGCGACTGAAATGTCATCTTGGATGCATGTGTGGATCTCGTCAGCTATACAGACCACAAATTTGTGACCTGTACAGTTGACCTAGATAAGCTTCATAGGCAGGGTCCCAGATACTGGAAGCTGAACGCGTCCTTCTCAGCACGTCAAGTTTTCAGAGACCGTCTTAGTAAGTTAGTCCATTAAAAGTAAACAGGTGCAGTGGTCAACAACCAATGGGAGATTACAGTAGAAACTGTAAAATTTAGCAGAGAACTAGCGATAGAGAAGACTAGAGTGTTCAATGCTGCTATGACTTATTTTGTGCAGGTTTATTACATTCTTTCACTATGTGACCTAACGACATCCTCTTTTTTACCACAAAATCTCCATAATGGGGATTCAACATTGTTATCAATATGATATTTCACAGTGTTTGATCTAAATGTTTGTTCTTGTATTGAATAAATTAATAAATTTACTTCCAGCCTTTAGGTTTGAATTAGCAAACTGATCATGCCTTGCTAGTCTATACACTACATCTCTTGTATTTTTTTTTTTGAGCCCATCTTTTATTAATGCAATTTGAAGGCTCTATCAGCCAAAGACTTTTATATCAAAAAGCAACATTTATAAAGTGTTGACTACAAACCATCCTGACTTGTCCCCATCACTTTTTATACATTCCTCATAACTAACCAAGCGAAACACTCCATTTTTCCTAGCCAGGCAAAGCCTAGGGACCAACCAACTAGTCATTGGTTTACTATTTTTGTGGCTTATGCTGCTGCTATTGTTCTTAATGTTGTTATGATAGGCCGGGCGAAATGCTTAGCAGTATTTCGTCTGCCGCTACGTTCTGAGTTCAAATTCCGCCAAGGTCGACTTTGCCTTTCATCCTTTTGGGGTCGATTAAATAAGTACCAGTTACGCACTGGAATCGATGTAATCGACTTAATCCGTTTGTCTGTCCTTGTTTGTCCCCTCTATGTTTAGTCCCCTTGTGGGCAGTAAAGAAATAAGCATTCTGTCTGTCTTTATGTTCTGAATTCAAATTCTACTAAAGTCAACTTTGCCTTTTATCCTTTTGGGGTGAATAAAATAAGTACCATTTGAACACTTGGGTTGGTGTAATTAACTTGCCTACTCCCTGAAATTGCTGGCATTGTACAAAAATTTGAAACCAATGTTGTTATGATAGATAGCTCCAGATCAGTCATGGATTAGACCAATCCAATTCCTTAAAGTCAACCCATAAGTCATACTGTCCATCACAGTAGATATGTGTGATGTATGAAGGGGTAGCTTGTATGGTTTGTGTCTAGTTTAGGATATCTCTTATCAGTCTTATCAAATTGTTCTGATATTTATCACTTAAAACATGAGATCCTCATCTTAAATATAACATAGAGTTGGTTGGAGGTCAGTCAGCTACTTTGAGATTCTTCACTGATGGCATAAATACTTCCCTTTATATGTGTTATCATTGGTAAGAACAATATTAGCTGCAGTGAGGAGGACAGCCAAAAAATGCAGCAAAACTTCCTTGAAATCACACACTAAAGTCTTTAAAAGAACATATTGAATAAGATAATCCTGGGTACACTGTGGCTAAAAAAGAGATTGGATGGTCATGACTACAATGTCTTTTGATTATAAATCTGTAGGATCATGCTGACCTGGGGTTAAATACCAACAACTGCAATACGTGATGAAGTTTTCAGAATTAGTAAATCACCTGTCTCTCTGCATTATGAGTCATAATCCTTTCAGATGTCAATTTTTTCTTTAGCCAATCAACACTGATAAACTAGGTACCAGTAATGAGCTGGGGTTGAGTCAATTAACAAAACAACATCTACTACCATATCATAAGTGTTATATCAATGTCAGAAATTATTATTATTGCAATGTATATAACCCTATCATTTGATTTTTCTTCAGATCATTCTACTGACAGTTATGGTGGAGTAGTTTGGCTGTTACTTCTCCAGGTAGACAGATGGTTTAATTATATTTGTAACAATACAGTAATTATTCTTGACAGCGTGAGAAAGTGGTTCAATGGATGGTTAATTTCCTGCTCTGAAACATAAGAAAACATACTGGACAAGATTTTCAATTAAAACACAGAAGAGACACTAGTGGAATACTTCAATCATTAATGTTAGCAAGGGGAGATGACAGAGCCCACACAGTATTGAACAATCAAGTGTAACTTGTCACTTTCACAATCACTATGGTATATCTATAAGCAAGGGACTTAATTTACAATGATTCTCTTTAATGAAGAAATAATTTATCACTCTAACTAACAGCAAGATTATAGAATTGTAGATGGAGTCAATGAGGCAGTGAACAACTAAGTCAATCTTCCTGACTGTCATCATGATGTATTTATAACCAAAGCACTTAATTCACAAGGGTTCCTTCTAATAAGGAGTAATTTATCACACTAAGTAGCAGCAACATTGTAGAAATGCCTAGTGATTACCTACCTTCCAGTACTTCACTTCAATTCCTCTGCATGTATAACTTGAGAAGAATTGAATCATAGGAGCTCAATTTCTAAAACTACACAATATAGGGTCTTCAATGGTGCTGTCCTATAATCAAATAGAACTGATGCATTTCTGGTGAGGTAAATGTTCCCTCTAACTTTTGTTGGTGTGCAAATTTTATCCTTGCAAAGTATGTGAGTGTCCATGCAACTAATCATTGCTCAAATGCTATATTGCACCACCTCCCCAAGAAATGCATTCCACTTTTAAGTGTGTACTATTAATTTGGTCTCAGAAATCTTGTGTGTGTGCACTTTTTCCTTTATGCACTAGTTGTAAAACAACTGTGCACACCACCAATGCATTGCTTAGTGTAACATCAGTAGAGATGTTGGTTCTTTGCTCACAGATCTCAAAAGGTCTGAGACGGACATAATCTTCCAGAACAGACTAATAGAAAATATCTTCATCAAAATAAAACACAGTATACGGATGGGTAACTGTCAGCTGTGTCCTCCACAGGAAAACTTCAATTTCAGAATGTTATTAAGATAATGAGTAATTTGGATTATGTAACGAACCAGGAATTTAATAGAGTTTCACTTCAGAGGGGAAAAAAGACCGACTTATTTGACCTTTGGGAAAGCATTTGTATCACAACATAACATCTTTGACTATCTCTCCTGAAAACCTAAAGTTCTACTGAGCCAATGAAGAAATATCTACATGGTCAAATCAGAACAGTCAAACGTCTTCCTTTTCCAGTCACATCCTAACATAATATACAGTAAAGATGCATTGAATAATCTTGTCTGAGATAGTTAATATAACTAGTATACTCATAGGTTCATGAAATTGGAGTTGGAACAATAACTACTACCACCACCACCACTACTACTACTACTACTACTACTACTACTACTACTACTACTACTACAACAACAGCAGTAATAATGACAATAACAACATTAGTTTGGAAGAAATAAATATTAGTTTTAATTAGAAATATAAAAAGTTAATGAAAGTTGGACTTCTAATTACTGTATGTGTGTGTACATGTGTATGTTGGTGTGGGTGTGTATATGTGTGTGTGTGTGTGTGTGTGTGTGTGTGTGTGTATTTGTGAATGTCTGGATGTATGTGCTTGTGTTTCTGCATGTGTGGATGTATGCACGGATGCATGTGTGGATATGTGGGTGTATGTATTTGTGCATGTGTGATTGTATGTGTCTGCATGCATCTACTGCTGTTGTTCTTGTTTAACCCAGGTCAGTCTTGATTGAGCAGACTTATGATGAAAGGCATTCCATCTGTGACTACTCCATTTTGTACATGAATCCAGCATCAACAAACCATTGTATTTCCTTCTTTAAGATAGAGGGATGTGATTTGAGGGACATTTGACTGCTATATCTAGCAGGTTAGGTAACCACATAGAGGCTCTCTTGCAGACTCCCATCTGTGTATGCATTCAGTAACAGATATGTAAACATGTGTATGTATAAAAATGTGTATATGTTTCATTCATGTTTTCAAGAAATAGCATGTGGTAATGTATGTATGGACATTTGTATACATTCAAACACGTTTGCATCCCTGTACACATATCATAATGTGTATCTGTGTATATGCACACATACTTCTGTGTGTGTGTGTGTGTGTGTGTGTGTGTGTGTGTGTGTGTGTGTGTGTGTGTGTGTGTGTGT
>NC_068988.1:77688123-77689794 GCF_001194135.2 Octopus bimaculoides
TGACTGGCTCCTGTAGGATTTTCGAGCGAGATCGTTGCCAGTGCCCCTGGACTGGCTTGTGCGGGTGGCACATAAAAGACACCATTTCGAGCGTGGCCGTTTTCGTGCGGGTGACACGTAAAAGCACCCACTACACTCTCTGAGTGGTTGGCGTTAGGAAGGGCATCCAGCTGTAGAAACTCTGCCAAATCAGACTGGAGCCTGGTGTTGCCATCCGGTTTCACCAGTCCTCAGTCAAATCGTCCAACCCATGCTAGCATGGAAAGCGGACGTTAAACGATGATGATGATGATGATGATGATGATATATATATCACAAGATCTCATGATCTCATGATCGACCAGGCTACCAGATGTTGTTACACAATGCTGGTCATAATGTGTTTTGAATTGTTTTAGCCTTTTAATAGATGCCACCCCACTGACTAGGCAAGCAGGCCAGTATTCCTCCCTGAAAGGGGGACTGGAGCAACGTGAAATGAAGTGTCTTGCTCAAGAACACAATGTGCTGACCAGTCCAGGTATTAAACCCATGATCTAGCGATCATGAATGTAACAGTCTAACCACTAAGCCATGTGCCTTCACTATATATATATATATAATTAATAATATTGAAGGGAAATAGATGTATTAGAAATCTCTACTACCAGTGGCTTAGCGTGCAAAAATTTAGTCCAAAGACTATATATATTATTCATATAAATACAGTGTACATCTAAACACATAAGAGGTATCCATCATAGGATTCCCCGACGCTAGAAAGAACAGCAAAGTTCCAAACCACTATTAGGGATAAAATTTCGAAAGGAATGAAAAATAAAAACATTTACCAACTAGCTTTCTGGACCATTGGTTTCCGATTTTTATTTTAGCAAATAAAATAATTTGCTAGGTTAAATATATGCCCCATGTATATATATGCTTCTTGTATATATGTTTAATCTTTGGTGTACCTGCTGATGAAGATTTCACCTAGCAAATTATTTTATTTGCTAAAGTAAAAATTTGAAACCAATGGTCCAGAAAGCTAGATGGTAAATGTTTTTATGTGGCAAGAAAGGATGAGGATAGCTGTGTGAAAAAGTGCCACACTCTAGTGGTTGAGGGAACTTGGGGAAGAGGCAGGCCTAGGAAGACCTGGGATGAGGTGGTGAAGCACAACCTTTGAACATTAGGCCTCACTGAGGCAATGACTTGTGACCGAGACCTTTGGAAATATGCTGTGCATGAGAAAACCCGGCAAGCCAAATGAGACCAAAATCCAAGGCCTCAGCCAGGGATGTAGCCAGCCCACTTACACGTAACATTCCTTCAATGGACACTAAACTCCATTTGCGAAGACCTGTTGAAGCAAGTGAAATCGAAATCGAACTAAATTTGTAGACTGGCACCCATGCCAACATCTCTTTCATTGAACACTAAATTCGGCTTGCGAAGACCTGTTGGGGCAAGCAAAAGCGAAATCGTGATGGCACCTGTACCAGTGGAGCACTAAGAGCACCGTCTGAGCGTGATCGTTGCCAGAGCACCAGCTGTCTGGCTTCTGTGCTGTAATTAGCACCATTTGAGTGTGATCATTACAACGTCGCCTTCCTGGCACTTGTGCCAGTGGCACGTGAAAAGACATTCGAGCGAGATCGTTGCCAGTACCGCTGGACTGGCCTTCGTGCC
>NC_068988.1:77689804-77691978 GCF_001194135.2 Octopus bimaculoides
GAGATCGTTGCCAGTACCGCTGGACTGGCCTTCGTGCCAGTGACATGTAAAAGCACCCACTACACTCTCGGAGTGGTTGGTATTAGAAAGGGCATCCAGTTGTAGAAATTCTGCCAAATCAGATTAGAGCTTGGTGTAGCCACCTGGTCCACCAGTCCTCAGTGAAATCATCCAACCCATGCTAGCATGGAAAGCGGACGTTAAACAATGATGATGATGATGATTCCTTTCGAAATTTTAACCCTAATAGTGGTTTGGAACTTAGCTGTTCTTTCTAGCATAGGGGAATCCTATGATGAATACCTCTTATGTGTTTAGATGTACACTGTATTTAAATGAATAATATATAGTCTTTGGACTAAATTTTTACATGCTAAGCCACTTGTAGTAGAAATTTCTAATATTTCTACTTCCCTTCGATATGATTAATTATTGAGAATTTTTTGGATAATTTTTCGAATTTTAACGCTGGCATTCTATCTACTGCCAACGAGGAGCTGCGCTTGGGCGGTAGATTTGAAAAATTAGAATGTATAAGCATGGGGTATATATTTGATTGCCTCGTGTATATATGTTTAATCTTTGGTGTACCTGCTGATGAAGATTTCACTTAGCAAATTATTTTATTTGCTAAAATAAAAATCTGAAACCAATGGTCCAGGAAGCTAGTTGGTAAATGTTTTTATTTTTCATTCCTTTCGAAATTTTATCCCTAGTAGTGGTATGGAACTTAGCTGTTCTTTCTAGTGTGAGGGAATCCTATGATAGATACCTCTTATGTGTTTAAATGTACACTGTATTTATATATATATTAGGAAGGTAGACAAAACTAGCTAACACCAAAGTCTTAATAAGTAGGAAGGTAGACAAAACTAGCTAAAACCAAGGTCCTAATAAGTAGGAAGGTAGACAAAACATAAATCCCTTCAGGTAGATGGCCCTGCTCGATCTGTAGAAAAGGCATAGGTAGAAACTCCATAAGATGTGCCCAGTGTAAGCTATGGTCACATACAAGGTGCAGCAATATCGAAGGAAGGCTAACTAGCAAGATAGTTTTTGTATGTGGCAGATGCTCAGGAGCAATAAACACTGAAAATGTGCAGAAAATAACCTTTGCCACACTCCAGGGAGAAAAACTAGAAGTAGTTGATAGCTTCCGTTACCTAGGTGACAAAGTTTGTAGCGGGGGAGGGTGCACTGAAAGTGTAGCTGCTAGAATAAGAGTAGCTTGGGCAAAGTTTAGAGAGCTCTTACCTCTGTTGGTGTCAAAGGGCCTCTCACTGTATGACGCATGTGTACAAACAGCCATGCTACATGGCAGTGAAACATGGGCCGTGACTGCTGAGGACATGCGTAAGCTTGCAAGAAACGAAGCCAGTATGCTCCAATGAATGTGTAATGTCAGCGTGCATACTTGACAAAGTGTAAGTATCTTGAGAGAAAAGTTAGAGCTAAGAAGCATCAGTTGTAGTGTGCAAGAGAGACGATTGCGCTGGTATGGACATGTGGCAAGAATGGATGAGGATAGCTGTGTGAAAAAGTGCCACACCCTAGCAGTTGAGGGAACCTGTGGAAAAGGTAGACCCAGGAAGACCTGGTATGAGGTAGTGAAGCACGACCTTCGAACTTTACGCCTCACCAAGTTAATGACCAGTGACTGGGACCTTTGGAAATATGCTGTACGTGAGAAAATCTGACAAGGCAAGTGAGAGCATAATCTGTGACCTCTGCCAGAAGTGTAACTAGCTCACTAATTCGTATCTTTACTTCATTGGACACTAAAAACCCTGCTTGTGAAGACCTGTTGAGGCAAGTGAATTTGGAATTTGAAATTTGAAATCTGAAATCGAAATTGAACCGAATCTGATGTCTGGCACCTATGCCAACCTCTCCTTCATTGGACACTAAACTCTGCTTGTAAAGACCTGTTGGGGCAAGTGAAATCATAATTGAACCATACTCGATGACTGGCACCTGCGCCAGTGGAGCACTAACAGCACTGTCCGAGCATGTTAATTGCCAGAGCAGCTGTCTGGCTTCCATGCTAGTGGCCCGTAAATAGCACCATTTGAGTGTAATCGTTACCAGCATTGCCTTCTAGCATTTGTGCTGGTGGCACATTAGAAAATCATTCGAGTGAGGTTGTTGCCAGTGCCGCTGGACTGGTTCCCGTG
>NC_068988.1:77691988-77712357 GCF_001194135.2 Octopus bimaculoides
GAGCACTAACAGCACTGTCCGAGCATGTTAATTGCCAGAGCAGCTGTCTGGCTTCCATGCTAGTGGCCCGTAAATAGCACCATTTGAGTGTAATCGTTACCAGCATTGCCTTCTAGCATTTGTGCTGGTGGCACATTAGAAAATCATTCGAGTGAGGTTGTTGCCAGTGCCGCTGGACTGGTTCCCGTGCAGGTGGCACGTAAAAAACACCTTTTTGAGCATGGCCATTGCCAGTACCACGTGACTGGCCCTTGTGCCGGTGGCACGTAAAAGCCCCCACTACACTCTCGGAGTAGTTGTCATTAGGAAGGGCATTCAGCTGTAGAAACTCTGCCAGATCAGATTGGAGCCTGGTACTGCCTTCTGGCTTGCCAATCCTCAGTCAAATCGCCCAACCCATGCTAGCATGGAAAGTAAACGTTAAACGATGATGATGATGATGATGATACACACGCATATACATAATGTTGGAGTCGGTGCTGAATTTAGTGCACAGGTAGGGGTTCACCAGGGCTTAACTCTTAATCCACTCTCATTCATCATAGTCTTTCAGGCCATAACAGAGGAATACAAAAGTGGATGCCCATGGGAACTATTATATGCTAATGCCCTTGTTCTTATTGCTGAATCTGTAGCATAATTGAAGAAGAAATTCCAGGTATGGACGCTAAATCTGGTATCAAAGTGTTTACCTTGCAAAAACAAAAGTTGTTATTAGAAAGAAAGCAGGTAAGACACTCTTTCCATCAGGTAAATGACCTTGACTATCTTAATCACTCTCTCTTTCTCTCTATGGTTGGGTAACCTTGTACCTCCTCTACAGCAAGATATCTCTTTCTGTCTCTCAGTTACATTCTAACCTTTCATCATGTGACACAAGGCCACTTCCTCCAATTCTCCCTCCCCTTTCAAAAGCTCTTTGTCTTGCAAGTTACTTGGTGACCCTGCCAGTGCTGGTGCCGTGTGAAAATGCATCCAGTCCACACTGTAAAGTTGTTGGCATTTGGAAGGGGATCCAACTGTAAAAATGATGATATAACTGATCTCACTTGTGCTCATGCCACGTAAAAAGTACTCAGTCCACTCTGTGGGGTGATTGGTGTTAGGAAGGGCATCCAGCTGGAAAACCATGTCAAAACAGACACAGAAGTCTGGTGCAGTCTTCCTATCAAACCATCCTACCTATGCCAGCATGGAAGGTGGATGTTAAACAATGATGATGATGATAATGATGATGATGATGATATATATATATATATATATATATATAATGTAGATTTAATCAAAAGATTAAATGTGGTACTTAAAATGTTTGAGGCACCAGAATTTGGTTTAAACCAAAAACAAAATCAAGAGATTTGGTGAATAAAATTTGAAGTTAAGCAACAAAAATTCAATAGGTTATAGCAGTACGTACGTTTTGTACAAGCTCCATTTATTCATGTAGTGAGAACACCACATAGAATTTACAATGAAAATGTACTCCTCAGCTGCATAATGGAATTTCATTTTAGAAAGTCATTTTGAAGATGTTTGCAAAAATAAGAGTAAGAGAAGAAAACATACCATCTCGACTATGCTGCTGTTTAACAGACTAGTGAATCAAACAAGAATTTAAAATCTAATTGGAGGGATAGTAGTAATTTCAAATTTAGAGGAAGATAGATTAAGTAGTGATGGACAGCAGGTTAAGCGTAAATCAAGCATGAGGGGAAAAAAAAGAAAAAAAGGAAATGGAAGGACAATACCCTAAGGAGTGGTAAGAATTTGGAAAAAATTTAAGGTAAGGGAATTAAGGTCAAAGTATTAAAGAAAAATATCTATTCTACAGTATATTTAGAATAATATAATGAAACACTAAATTACTAAGTTTAAAACTATAGGGAACAATAATAATTAGAACAAGATAAACATATCTAGTTAAAATAAGATATACATTAATGTGGGGTAGTATTATTTATGAGTAAAACCATAATATTAATTGGTCTCTTTTGCTGAACTGCTAAGTTACGGGAACATAAACATGCCAACATCAGTCATCAAGCGATGGCAGGGGGACAGACACACACACATAAATATAGTGAGAATTTATAAAAAACAAAAAGACAAAGATGGGTATGTAAACAACAAACTGATGTATTAGTTTAACACTCAGTAAATGAGAAAGTCTTTTACGTTTTGAGCCTACACTCTTTGACAGAAAGGAACACAGAAATAAATAGGGAGGGAAAATAGAAAAAGTGGCTATATAGTGGCTGGCGGTCTATCATGTATATACAATGGGATTCTTCCAGTTTCTGTCTACCAAATCCACTCACAAGGATTTGGTCAGCCCAAGGCAATAGTAGAAGACACTTGCCCAAGGTGTCACACAGAACCAGTGCCTATATTAAAAGTGTTCTGTTAGAGCTACATATATATAGGAGTGGCTATGTGGTAAGAAGCTTGCTTCCCAACCACATGGTTGTGGGTTCAGTCCTACTGCATGGCACCTTCTATTATAGCCACCGGCTGACCAAAGCCTTGTGAGTGGATTAGGTAGATGGAAATTGAAAGAAATCTGTCATATACATATATATACATGTGTGTGTGTTTATATTTGTGTATCAGTGCTTGTCCCCCACCACCATCGCTTGATAACCAATGTTGCTGTGTTCACATCCCTGTAACTTGGTGATTCAGCAAAAGTGACCAAAGGAATAAGTCCTGGGATTGATTTGTTCGACTAAAGACAGTGCTCCAGCATGGTCGCAGTCATTTGACTGCGACAAGTAAAAGAGTAAAAGAGTTTATATATATATATATATATATATATCATTATCATCATTATCATTGTTTAACGTCCATCTTCTATGCTGGCATGCGCGAGATGGTTTGATAGGAGCTGGCCAGGCAGAAGCCTGCACCAGACTTCTGTGACTATTTTGGCAGGAATTTTACACCCGGTTGCCCCTTCCTAACACCAATCACTCAGCAGAGTGGACTTAGTGCTTTTTACATGGCACAAGCACAGGTGAGGTCAGTTTTGGCAAGGTTTTTACAGCTGGATGCCCTTCCAAACGCCAACCACTTTACAGTGTAGATCGAATGCTTTTTAAGTGGCACCTGCACTGACAGGGTCACCAAGTAACTTGCAAGACAATGATCTTTTGAGAGAAGAGAGGGCATTGGAGGAGGAGATCTTGTGTCAGATGATGAAAAGTTTTAGTGAGACAGGGAAACAGAAACAGGTGTTTTGCTGTAGAGGAGGTATGAGGTTACCTAGCTGGGGGGAGAGAGAGAGAGAGAGAGAGAGAGATCAGGAACGATGACAGGAACAGGTGTGCTGCCGCAAAGAAGATACATGGCTACCCAACCTGAGGGAAGTGCAGGAGAAAGAGAGAGAGAGAGAAAACATACTACCTTCATTTATCTCTAGTCTACGCATGTCTTCTGTGTTACTGCCATGGAGTATAGCCGTTCACACACAAACTTCATATACTTAATTGCCTTATCTATTATGCTTAATTGTCTTATCATATACTTAATTGCCTTATCTATCATGTTGCTATCAACTCTGATGACTGCTAGTCTCTCAATTGGTTTGATATATGGTAAACTCTCCTTCTTCTGTTCATTTTCCACATTTTGTAACCTTTCATAGTGACACTTCCATGCATCTTACTTCTCTGAGTCACTAATTGCAAGCATACCATTATCCATTCGTACACATTTCTCACTCACCACATCTCTATTTTCTCTGATACACTGCTTTGCAATCCTGAACACCTCACATCTCTGGTCCTCATACTGTAGAACATTTGCAAATCTCTTACCTTCAGCTATTCTTTTTGCTGCGTAAACCTGATGCCTAGCTGCCCTTTAGGCTACTTGATAGAATTCTCTGCTTCCACCATTTCTCCAGTTTTTCCAAGCCTGTCTCTTTGCTTTTAAAGCACTGTCTACTTCCTTGTGTGTGTGTGTGTGTGTGTGTGTGTGTGTGTGTGTGTGTGTGTGTGTGTGTGTATGTGCTTCTAATTTGGCTATAAAGCTACATACATAGTTTAAGGGTCAAAGTTTTGTGAATAGAACGCATGAAATTGTTGGCTCTTGAGACACTTTTGTAACTGTGGAGCTGAATAAAATATACATACATATGATGTTAATATTGTCTACTGGCAATACGAATACATGTATGAGTATGTGTGTGTATGTGTGTCTGTGTATGTGTGTGTGTGTGTATGTGTGTGTGTCTACACACACACACACACACACACACACATGGTGTTCAGGCTAATTTTGAGGATTTTTTTATGTCTTCTTTCTGGAACATCTTGATGTATTAGTAAGCAATCAATGGCTTGGGGAGCATAAAGATTAAAGTTATGGTTGAGAAAAAATTAGCTGATATGGCGGATTGGAAGCTACCTGTATATTAGAAAAGAATAACCTGTATCATGAAGATTTATGTCAGGTATCCAAATGTCAGCATCATCACTGATGCTCAATACTCTGTGAACACTGTAGGATGGGACTTGGACAGCTGTAACGGAGACTATGAAGCCATATCCTGCAGGAAGTGATACGACCAGCATTATGACTGTCCACATGTCAGAGTTCCTCCAACAACAGATGAACAGGTCCTTAAGTTCAATTCAGACAGCCATTGTGAAGCAGCAGGAGATTGTGCTCCAAATCTGACTGGAATGGGTTACTGCTGGAAGGCTAACTGTATGGCAGCTGGATTTGTCTTCTTGCCAATTCCTGAAAGTGTCAGAAATGGTTGTCAGAGAGTTCCTATGACTTCACCAGCCCCAATTTCTGGCCTCCTAATTCCTTTAATTGTAATTCCATGGATTATTGTGTGTGTGTGTGGGGTGGGGTTGCGAAAGACAACTGCTCTGCCTGCAAAACCAAGGTTGAGCTGGTGGCCAAGATCAAGATGTTTAAAGATCTTCCCAGGGAGACAATGAGAACCTCATGTGCTAGGTTCCAGAGTTGTTTTGAGGCTGTGGTGGGACCTGAGGACATCTACTTCAAGTAAACTGTTTCCTCCTAATTATAATATAGTTGATATCTTTTAATTTTTTAAAATACTTTTATTTTTTGATGGGATATTGTGTTTTCTTTTCCTTTTATGCAAAGTCAAATTTAACCCGAGCAACCTGCTGTCATCATCATCATCATCATCATCATCATCATCATCATCATCATCTTCATCATTTAATGTCCGTTTTGCATGCTGGCATGAGTTGGACAGTTTGACAAGAGCTGGCCAGCTGAAGAGCTCCCCAGGCCCTATAACTGTTTTGGCAGTAGCTCTCTGAACTTCACCCAGCCTATTCTTATTCTAGCAGCTATGCTTTCAGAATAGCTTCCACCACTACTAACTTGTTCACCTAAGTAATGGAAACTGTCTACTACGTCCAAGGATCCCCTCTGACATTTGAGGGAGTCTACTTTCTGTACATACCTGGTGTTTAATGTACCTGCACATTTGCCACATGTAAAGAATACTTTCTCTGTTAGTCTTCCATTGATATCACTGCACCTTTTATGTGTCTAATGCTTACATTGGGTGTACCTTATAGAGTTTCTCCCAACACCTTTTCTACATATCGAGCAGAGACATCTCCCTGAAGTGATCTGTGATTTGTTTGCTTTCCTACTTATCTATACTTTGGTCTTTGCTAAATTAACTCTAAAGCCCTTTGATCCCAGTCCATGCTTCCATACCTGAAATTTTTTCTCTAGTTCTGATAGTGATTCAGCAATGAGGACAAGGTCATTGACATAGAAGAGCTTCCAAGGGCAGCTAGTTTTAAATTCCTCAGTTATAGCTTGGAGGACCATGATAAATAAGAAGGGGGCTAAGAACTGAACCCTGGTGGGTTCCTATTTGTACATTAATTTCCTTGCTATACTCATCGGTGACTCTCACTCTACTAACAGCATCCCTGTACATAGCTTGTACCACTCTCTCGCAAACCACTCATCTATCCCTAGCTTCCACATTGCCCATCAGATAGAGGAGCGAAGGACCCACTCAAAGGCTTTCTCCATGTCAACAAAAGCCAGATACAGAGGTTTATTTTTGGCTAGGTACTTCTGATATTTCCTCACCAGGAATATAGCATCCGTGATGCTTCTCCCTCGCACAAATCCAAACAGCATCTCATCTATGCTAACTCACATCTGAATTAATTAAGTTATGACCCTTTCTGCAAATTTCGTCACTTGGTCCAGCAAACTGATTCCTCTGTAATTATTTCTGTCTAGGGCATTACCTTTGCCTTTGTAGCAGTTGCCTATAATGCTGCTACACCAATCATTGGCTATGACTCCCTTGTGGACAATCTGATTAACTATATGGGTTATCAGGTCATATCCCACTCCACCAGATATTTCAAGCATCTCAGCAGTGATTCCTGATGGGCTGGAGGTTTTCCCTGTCTTCATAACCCTAGTTGCTTATCTACCAAGCTACTGTTGATTCAAATAGCTGGGCCCTCTGTTGTGCCCTCCTTCTCCCATGCATTCTCTGCAATCAGCAGTCTTTCATAGTGGCACTTCCAAACCTCTTTTGCAGAATCACTAACGGTAAGTTAGCCATTATCCATGCAAACACATTTCTCTCCTGCCACATCATGATTTTCTCAGACACACTGTCTTGCAATCCAAAGCACTTCAAGCCTCTGGTCCTCATATTACAGAACATTGGCAAGCCTCCTCCTTTCTACTTGTCCCCTGGCTAAGCTTACCTGTCTTCTAGCTTCCCTCTAGTTACTTGATATATTTCTCTTCTACCACCATTCTTCCAGTCCTTCTAGATCTGTTTCTTCACTGTAATGGCTTTGTTTACAACCTTAGGTCTGGTTGGGACTTTGTAATATATGTGTGTATGTGTGTATATACATACATACATACATACATACATACATACACACACACACACACACACACACACACACATATATATATATATATATCTATATGAGAAGTATTGGTATCCAGAAGATCTAAAATGGCAGGTAAGGCTATTAAGTGCTATGGGAGGACTGTAGTTAGATTCTCAGTTCGATAATAATATGAATGATGATTCTAATGTGGGTCTTCTGTGAGCATGTCTATGTCAAATAAAGGGAGACAACAAAACGAAGGCTGTGTGGAATTTATAGGACATTTATAAAGAGAAAGGTAGTCTTATAGTTCTTTCTGGGATATTAAGGATATCCCATCATCAGAGACGATATGAGAGAGTTAACTGGAGGGAAATAGTAGAGTTCAATATAAGGAGTTATTTTGGAGAAGGAAGGATATAAGAAGTATAAAGGGAAATAATAGAATAAAAATAAAAATAAAAGTAAAAATATATGTAGGATGTTACAGTTGCAGTTCCATTACCCAAGGAAAATGCTGTGTAGAATGGGTAGAAATGCTTCTTCTCCATGATATGTAGATTCGGAGAGAAGTTCATATTTTGTTATTACAAGTAAATAGTGTAGAGGCACAAATTCAATGTGCTGTTCATTGGAGTGTAAATGAAATTTTGAGGCCTGGTATGACCTGGTAGTGTATGCCCTACTTTTACAAATAATTTCAGTTGCTTAACTAGTTAGAAGTGGGCATAAACAACTTCATTACAACTTCCTTCTTTGACTCAGTAGAATATAGAAAATATGACAGTGAAAGTATGCAACAACAATCAACTGGTACTCATTTTCAGCTGAGAAAGACTGGTAGGACTTGAAATAAAGTACTTTACCCGAGGACACAACTCACTGCCTGGTCACAGAATTGAACCCACAATCCTGAACTTGAAACACTAACCATAAGGTTAGGTGCCTTCAAAAATAATACTGTTGAGGAATGTGTACCTTACATATAACCTTTTTCCACTCCCTTTCCACACACCTAAGGGTCATAGTTTATTGACACTTGTCACCTGCTATGTGAACAGATGCCATAATTGTGCATGATGCATTTTTTCTCTCTTTCTTTTGTCTTTCAGTTCTTTATTCCATTATCTTTTCTTCCTTTTGACAATGACTATCACCCAAAACTTCACATTCACTTCTGTTTCTACCTTTTGTGTATTAAACTTTATTGTACACTTCTTTGGTTATTGTTTTTCCCATAATATTTCTACACTTTTCAGACATATTCTTTTACCTACCTGACTCCAGATGGTAATTTGTTCGATTGTTTCATTATCAGCTCAAATTTTACATTTGATGTCTCTGTGGGTTTTACCTATGTATTTTTGTATGATGTGTGTATGTATGTATATATGTATGTGTGTATGCATAAGTATTTCTGTCTATATATGATATATATGTATATATTTGTGCATGCATATGTCTGTAAGTAAGTGTGTATTTTTGTATATATATGAATATACATATGTGTGAATGTTTATAAGTATGTATGTATATATGGGAGAATGTACGAAAAAACAACAACAGACGAGGACAGGTGGTGTAAATAACAAAAGGATGTATTAGTATGACGCTCGGGAATACGGAAAGTCTGTATATATGTGTGTATGTGTGTATTTTTGTACGTTTGTGCATAAGTATGTATACAAGTATGTATTTAAGCATGTATCTATATATGTATGTTTATATCTTTACCATGACCTTTATATATCAATACACAGCTTTTCCCTTTCCTGTTCTCTTTCTCATCTCTGATTAAGAGCCTCAACCAGAAGTGTTGATCATTTTCCTTAGCCACACAAAAAATACATTGATTTTGTTTATTGATTCCATTTTTTTAGCATAACATTATTGCTGTGTCATGCAAACTTGGAATTGACCAATGACGATCCTTTTAGTTGTGTCTTAACTGTATTGTCTCATATGTCTTTTGTTTTATAAGATGATAGATAGTGTGATTTGACAAAGATCAAGCTACTATTTCTAGCATGTCAAATAACTGCTTCAAGGCTTGATTGTTCGGCTGGAAGTTGTTTAATGTTGTTTAAATGAGAGAAAGTACTAAGGCTCACAACCAAATTTGTAGAGATTTCTGATCTTGTGTTATACAGGAGTTGAAACCATTAGAGCAGCAACAGCAGCAATGATAACAGTAGCAGCAGCCATATTTCTGTGAGTCAGTAGTTGTAGCATGTGGTTGAATGGTTCTTTGACAAGAAGCCAAATGACCTGGGGTATGGGGTGGGGTGAAGGCAAGAGATTCAGCCAAATATGTTTGTGTCAAAACGGTGCCTGCTAATTTGAATTTTCAATTAATGCAGGAATAATTATTTTCCATCTGATTGACTTTCCCTGCAATTAAGCATTCAATGAGCCAATGATTACACTTCTAAACAGTTAGTTGCTCTTCTTACTTGAAAAAACAGCCAAATCTCTCTCCAATCACAACTTAAAAGCTTAAAAAAGCAAAGGACATATTAGACATTATCACGGGGTTGAATGCATTTGGAATGTCTTTGATCGTAGCTACTTGATCAGGGATGATCTGGGGCTAAATAATAACTGTATTATAACAAAATTTTAAAATTTACACAGACTTAAGTGAAATAGACTTTGTTAAATATCTATCTATCTATCTATCTATCTATCTATCTATCTATCTATCTAGTTAGTTAGCTAGCTAGCTATCAGTCTCTCTATCACTCACTTAGTTTCTCACTCTCTCTCTCCCACTCTCTCTCCACATATATGTCTGTGCCAGTGTGCACACACACACACACACACACACACACACACACACACACACACACACACACACACACACACACACACACACACAAGATTAGAATAAAACTGGAGAATCAGTCGCAAAAATTTTGATCAATCTAGGTTTAATACTTCATTGAAAGTTAGGCAGATGGATTTACATGGCATTCTAAACAAAGATTAATTGTTATGCAATCTCATTCAGAAGAGCGACTTTTCGACACACACACACACACACACAGTGGTCAGTCCAATACTTGGACATGTGTAATTACTGCACATATGAAGGCAATACACCAAATATTGGAAAAGTTGAGCTACAAAGTGTGCTAAGATTACATACATAGGCACAGGCATGGCTGTATGGTAATTTGCTTGCTTACCAGCTACATGGTTCTGGGTTCAGTCTCACTGTGTGGTACATTGAGCAAGAGTCTTCTACTATAGCCTCAGGCTGACCAAAGCCTTGTGAGTGGATTTCGTAGACAGAAACTGAAAGAAACCCATTGTATATATTATATATATATATATATATATATGTATATATATATATGTTTGTTTGTCTGTGTTTGTCCCCCAACCATCACTTGACAACTGATGTAGGTATGTTTATGTCCCCATAACTTAACAGTTCAGCAAAAGAGACTGATAGGATAAGTACTAGGCTTACAAAGAATAAGTCATAGGGTTGATTTGTTCGACTAAAGGTGGTGCTCCAGCATGGACGCAGTCAAATGACTGAAGCAAGTAAAAGAATAAAAGAATACAAATATTTCTACATACATGTTTTAAACATTCCATGTGTTGCAGCATATCTATATAAACAATGCACACAGCATATCATATTAATATAAACACATGACTGTAATATTACACATAAAAAAAGAAGCCAAGTAACATTTCAAACAATTCACAAAAACAAAATAAGAAAATAAGAATGCTAAATATGTATGTTTAAATACAATTGTAGGATTAAAAGCAACCAAAAAGGAAAGATTACTCAAGCTGTGAACAACTTTAAATTTAATTCTGACAAGACTTTTTCGAAACTATTAAGGAACATCATAATCTATTTTGAAAAACAAATACAAATATTAGTGAATAGACAAAATCATCATGGCTAAACACATAAGTCTCCTTTGACCAAATCATGACTACAATCACTGTATACAATGATCCTATAATCTTAACAGAGAATTATATGAAGTATATATATTACCTGACCCAAAAAAGTTCAGTTTTATATAAAGAATAAAAAATATGTGGCACTTCAAACATACAAAGTCGTATTTTTCCTCAAAATATTTAAATGGACAAGCAAAGCATATCATTAGATGTAAATTAATACATCTAACAGAAATGCTGGCTGGAATATAATCCACCCATTTCCATTGATGGACAGATGGAATGCTCAGCTAAAATTATCAGTAAACAACACACCAACAATTTAACTGAAATCTATACCTATATTGTGCAAACAGAAAAACACCAAAAACTTGTGGATGCCTTACAAGTGATCTGGGATGATAAGTTTCAACATATCCACAACCTTGATTTGAACGACAGTTCTTACAACACCAGTATAATAAAGAACCCAGTAAATTAGAATTAGAAGCAGTCAACAAAATAGCAAACATATATATGAAGATCACACAGTCCAAAGGTATGAAAACAACCTACAAAACCATTAACCTTTTGATAAATGTCTCAACTATTATATTACAAGCATATTGCAAAGAGCTGAAGCCATGCAATCGAGATTCAAAAAGAAAGTCTGAAACAGCATGAGTACGTAACTTTTAATTTTGTAGAAAAGTATTTCTTGGATTGTTGTAGCTATAAAATGTAACACAGAGAACAACTTCACATGATATCAGGAAGACCTCATTAAAATACTAGAGAAGCAATTTGGTGATACAAGATTTAAAAACCTAAACTCCAATCTGCACCAGCTGAAAAACTAAAGTATAAATCTACAGTATACAAATGGTGAATGCTCAATAAATTATTTGCCAGAGATCCTAAGTCAATTTATCACAGCTCTAAGAAGATCAAGAAACTAGTGACAATAATGGTGATGGTGACCACAACAACAACAACAGCCACAGTGACCACAACAACAACCACAATGACAACACCAACAACAACAGCAGTAGTCACTGCAACGGCAGGCAGCACTGCCAACAACAAAAATAACATCAACAAAAGAAGGAAAGAAGAAAGAAAGAAACAGAGAAACAGAGAAATAATGAATGGATATATGTCAACTTATACTATGGAGAGAGAATTAGAAAACAGTATAAAGAGCAACATCAGAATCATGAGATGAGGCTACACACTTAGACACACTCTTTCTCACACAAACAACACACTGGACACATGCTATTTGATTCAATGCCCAATCAAAGCAAGATAGCCAACAGACAGCTTGGGGCTATGTTTTGAATCTTTACATGGTGTATGAAACGCTGTGTTCTTGCAGTGAAATGAATATAGGATTGACAAAAAGACAACTTCATATCAGAGTGAAAGAATACATCCAAGAGGCCACATAACCCAGTGCCATATTCCAACACCCACAGACACTGTGGTAGAGATTTCTCCACCTGTATACTAGCAAAGGGGACAGATGCAGTCAACCTCAGAATAAAGGAGGTACACTTCATTAAAAAAAGAACACCCAGGCTTAACCACCAGAATGAGTTTGACAGCTGGAAATCCATATACTACCAAAGCCTTTGATCAACACCAGCAATAACCACCACATAAAATGAATGCCTGATGAAGGATCTTTGATCTGAAAGCACTAATGAATGTGAACTTAACCAAACAGCTAGCAACAAGGCTATACACAGAACATATGCAGCTTGTAGGTCCTACCTCTCTATCTTCCACTCTATTTATCTGTTTGTCTATCTGTCTTTCTGTTTTTTTTTTCTTTAAACATTAAAGCTTCATAACTTCTTGACTCTGAAACCTTGAAACGTTTTGAGATTCTTTGAGAATTCTGTGGGAAGTTTTGATATTTTATCCATTGTTCCAAAACCTTTATCTTTGAAGGTTTTTTAAAGTTTGTGTAGTCTATTAAAATCCCACTCTTTCACACTTTTTCATTTTTTCAATTTCTTTTTTCTTTTTTTCATTTTCCATTTTTTTCATTTTTTCACTTCATCTTATTTTTTCACTTTCTCTTGCCTGGTTCATAAGTATTTTAAACTTCTCTTCACATAACTTGACTTCCTCCGATTTATTAAGATACAATATTTCACCCTCCTCTTTTACCTTTTCAGTCTCTCCTACTAACGACACTACCTTGTCTTTCTGTGCTAGAAAGCAAAGTTAAATTCAAAAATCCCAACAAAATGATTTGTGGCAACATGAAAATAATTTGCATGTTGCTTGGACTATAGTCTGGCTACACAAAGTTTCCCTGTTTCTTGCATGAATGGGACAGTAGAACCAGGAACTGCCATGGATCTAAAAGAAGAATGGCCAAGTAGGGATGCACCTACACCAGGAACAAATAATATTGTTCAAGAAAGTTTGGTTGATCTAAAAAGGGTTCTTTTGCCCCCTCTATATATAAAACTTGGCCTCATGAAGAAATTTGTAAAAGCTTTTACCACAGGATTGAGAGGGCTTCAAATATTTTGCATAGCAAGTTTCCTGCTCTATTAGATGTCAAGGTTGAAGAGGATGTATTTGTGGGATCAGATATAAGGAAATTCATCAAGGATGAAAATTTTGAAAACTCTTAATGATTCTGAAAAAATGCACAGGTTAATTTTAAAGATGTGATGAAGAACTTCTTGGGTAATCACAAGGTTCCAAACTAGAAAGACATAGTGGGAAGAATACTGGAAAATTTCAAGGCTTTAGGATGTAAAATTCATTTTGTACATGTCCATTTGAATTTCTTTCTGGAAAATCTGGGTGATGTGAGTGAGGAGTAGGAGGATAGGTTTCATCAAGACATAAAGGAGATGGAAGAAGATATCAGGAAAGATGGAATATCAATATCATGGCTGACTACTTCCAGATGATGCATCGTGAATGTTCATCAAATGCTCACAAGTGAAAGAGTTTGAGGCATAGTTTCTAAGCGAAATAGAAGAGATGTTGAGGTGTCAAACCTAAAAAATGAATGAAACCTTCGTGAAAATTTATTTTCTTGCTTTTATTTGTATGTACGCCATTTTATTTTGCTCAGTAAAATACCAGATTCATTTTTATTAGTTTATTTTGTACTTTACCTAAAAATTAAGATATATTTTATCATTAAATTGCGAGAAAATCTTCGGTAATAGGAAAGAGCTAGTTTGATATTTTGAATTAGCACCACAAAACTACATAAAGTGACATACAATTATCAAAATGATTTTCAAAAAGTACCACTTGACAGATTTGTGTCATCTAATTTATGGAGAGTCTCAACTAATTAGGTAGAGTGCTTAAGTCTCTGGCTGGAGAAGATGTGCCAATGCATAGTAATATATTGTTTCACATTTATATACAATGTTCATATGTATGCATTACCCATCAAGGGAGCAATCTACAATAGTTACATCAGGTGGTGGAGGCTTGGGGCAGACTAGTTTGTCAGGCGCCACAGTTCTGTAGTGATTAGTGAGATGCATACTTGGTAGGTGAAACTTAGAGTGTAGGGTTAAGTTTCACATATAACCCAAGAATTCCTGGAAGTTCTACCTGTCTTGCGATCCTTCCTGTTCCCATAGATTCTCTCAGAGTATAGGTGTGTGTGATCTGGGTTTGAGTTACCACAAGAGGTAGCCTTAGAATCTACTGTTTCCCTAAAGTAGATCCACACATTATGCTTAGCAAACTTTAAACATATTTGAAGCAGCTATATTGATGAATACGGTTTGTATGTTGTAGTAGGATAGGCTGATGATAGTCTTGTTGAAAATTCTACTGTACCTATATTGTGGAGGTAAAGCTTTCTGATCCGGAAAAAAAGATTCCAGAAATGTCGGTTTTGACATTAGATAGGAATAGTGGTGATAATGTCTAAAATTTTCTTTCCATTTTTAAGCTGGTAAGTTGTGATTGGAGAGAGATTTGGCTGTTTTTTCAAGAAGGAAGCACAAATAACTGTTTAGAAGTGCAATCATAGGCTCATTGAATGTGTAATTTCAGAGAAAGTCAATCAGATGGAAAATAATTATTTTTGCATTAACTGAAAATTCAAATTAGCAGGCACCATTCTGATGTAAACATATTTGGCTGAATCTCTTGCCTTCATCCCACCCCATACCCTAGATCAGATCACATGTCTCTTTCTCTTGTATCTGCCCCTGGGATGGACCACTGTCGATATGGGTGGTCAGCAATCTTTGGTTTAATGCCCAAAGGACCCTGTTCCACAGGCCAGGTTGCACTCTGTGTAGATCCAGTCTTATAATTAGTGTACCCAGGGTCACTGCTGAGCCAGGTGAGCTATGTATTACCCTCCACACCACTCACACACACATATACCTTGGAGGTCAGGTTATTGCCGTACCGAATTGATGCCCAATTTGACCTATTGGGGTTGGCTACAGGTTCTGAGGTCACTCAGCCTGTGTTGGGAAGGTAGAATTTCAGTAACTTTTAACTACTAATACTGTTAAGATTCTACCTACGTCTACAGAATTTCAGGGCCAGTTTAAGCTTGGTGTCCATTCTGATTAGTGTCCATGGTCTGATAGATTGCTGTGTATTTTGCTGCACATTTTGAAAGATATATGAAAATTGTAGTTCCAGGACAAAAACGAACGTGGAGATGTTTTCTATGTCTTTTCCATCTTAGACTGTGGACATCCAAAAACAATTAGAAGAGAGAGCATTGTCCTTATTGAGCCTGCTCCCATACTCCAGGCTTTCGAAACTCTCCTTCAAATAGTAGAGTATATATAAACCTACAAGTAGAAGTGCATGACTTAGTGGTTAGGGTTTTGGACTCATGACTATAAGATTGTGGTTTTGATTCCTGGACCAGGTGATGCATTGTGTGCTTGAGGAAAACACTTCATTTCATATTGCTTGAGTCCACTCAGCTGGTAAAATTGAGTAACCCTGCAAAAGTCCAGTATGCCATTCAGGGAGGAATGTATATATGCCAGAGGAACTAGGAAATTAGATCTATGCTACTTACAGAGTAATGTGGACTAACCATATAGACCTACAAAGTTGGTAACCTGGGCAGAGTCTAAATAGCCCATAGCCATGCCAGACTCATCAGCCCTAGATTGTATATGCCAATGATTCTCCTGGAAAGAAATTAGAGTTCTCCCAGCTTTTGAAGAATGCTGTGCATGAAACTTTTACTTTCATAACTCTCTACGAATTAAGACACACACACACATGGGGGATGACTGAAAAGTTCATAGGTTGACTGATATATTCTCATTGGATGTGACTGAATGAGGTTTAATTTTCAACATAGTCTCCCCTTGCTGTCCACACACTTTTTCCATCAGTGTTGCAGTGCTTGGATTCTATTGGAGAACAACCTTTCATCTTGCTCAAAAAAGTCATCACAACAGATTTGACGTCATCACCACTGCAATACTTGTTCTCAACCGAGTATTTTTTTCGTGTTGGAGAACAGACAATAGCCAGATGGGGGCAAATCAGGAGAACAGGGAGGCTGATCAACCAGTTCAAAGCCACAGTCAAGCACAGCAGCCATTGAAACCAACAACTTGTATGTTGGAGCACTGTCCTGATGAAACAGGACCCCTTTCATCAGTTTCCCTTGGTGTTTGGTCTTGATAGCCTTTCATAATTGTCTCAGCAAGCTGGGATAATGCTCTCTATTGATGGTGTGGCCCTTTTAAAGATAGTCAATAAGCACAATACTTTTTGCACCCCCAAAAACTGAGGCCATCACCTTCCCTGCAGATGAAACGACTGTGGCCTTCTTTGAAGCAAGTGAGGAAGGGTGTTTCCACTGCATGGATTGTCTCTTTGTCTCTGGCTCGTCCTGATGAACTCAATATTTCATACTAGGTCAGGAAATGTTCAAGAAAACCAACTGGTTCTGTTTCAAACAATTTCTGATTTCCCAGTGATGTGATCAGCCTGATGCACTTTTGACCAGGTATCAAAAGACATGGTACCCATCAAGCAGAAACCTTTGTTGCATTGGCTATTTGGTGTATAATCAATCGTCTGCATCCATCACCATGTGGTGAACAGTCATCCCCTAATGCAGCAAGTTGTCAGCTAAACCCTTTTCTTGCAGGTACTTGATAACACCATGATGCCAAATTTTGTTCATTTTCAAAAGAGCTTTGAAGAGTCAGATGTCAGTCTATATGGAACAAAATAATGCATTTGTTAATAAAACAAGTTGAAATTAATACATACAAGATTTCACAGCTCTAGCATCACTCCTTCATAGTCAGCCTATGTACTTTTCCAGACCACCCTCGTCTAAATATGTATGTATGTATGTATGTAATTGTGTGTATAATACACTTTCTGACACAATTATCAAGCAGCAAAATTAGACTAGATGAGATGCAGTTCAGTTTTGGGCAGGAAGGAGCTACTGCTGGTAGCATCTTCCTAGTTTGACAATTGCAGGGAAAGTTCCTAACTTGGAATAAACTCCTATACCAAGCATTTGTTGTCTTGAAGAAAGCTTTGGCAAGGATCAATGCTCTGTATCTATTGATCATTATAAGAACAAGGGACAAATACACAGAATGTGAGACCTATACAAACCATGTATCAATTAACATGAGAGTCCAATAACCCCAGTAATAAATCTTAGGTGCAGATAGGGACCAACAAAGAGTTAGTCTATAGTCCATTCTGTTTGTTGTAGTCAGATAAGAGTTATATGACTGTATAATAGTTATATGGCAGAATTATATGATATATATTATTTATATGCCAAAACAGAGAAATTAATGACTGGCTGTCCGTCCTAGTCCTATTGGTAATTCTCTACTAATTCAAAGAAAAAATTTCAGATTTGGAAGTAAAGCCTAGAATTAAGAGACCTCAAAGCAAACTTAGCTAAAGCTACAGTTTTAGAATGTAGGAAAAAAGACAGGATGCTGTTACATGAAAAAAAGTGATCATGTTTATTATACAGAAGTGTTGCTAGTGGAAATTCAATACTGTGTACTCAGTGTAAGTTATGAAGGTTTAAAGCCTATAATGGGGTCATGGGTAGGCTGACAGAGATGGTAGGCTTCATATGTATCAGGAACATGGAAGGATTACTAGTAGGAATCCATGTGAAATAGCTCCCATCAGAAGGATCACTAGAAGCAATCGTGTGCGTATGTGTGTGTGAATGTTGTTCAAATTGTCCTCAGTAATAATAAACAGATAAAGACTGCAATGAAGCAGTGTTTTTCTTTACATTCTCTTGTAAACAAAAGACCTCTAGTTTCTGTTTCCAGTGTGTAAGAACAGTTGCAAAGAGGAGGCTGGTGATAAAGAGGAGGAGGAGATTTATGAAGAGAAATATTTTTATTTTCATTACAAATTAATTAATGATTGGAGAGCTTAAAATTATCACTAAAATTGAAATTTACAAGAATTTTTATATTTTATTTGCATAAAGTTTTTTTTTTTAAATTCATTGTAGGGGTAAATATAACAATATAATTATAATATAACATTATAACAATATAATTATAATACTGACACAAATTGATCGTGATTCATTTTCCACAATGATGTCCATTCCAATTGTTTGGATATGACTGGACACACAGACTTGTATTTATTTTATGGTTTTTACTGGTCTTTTTCTCCTTCATTTCTCTGAAATTCCCTGCTAAATGACTATGCACATTATAGTTACCAGTATAATTAATATTGATTGCTTGCTAATATGAAATCCTCAAGAATTAATTTCACTATCAATTAATCATTTATTGCAATCCATGCATAATTCGAGAAATATTCTTCTCTTGTTGGCCATATTGAATATTTATTTTGCCAAATTTTCACGAAATAATGATGATGCTATTGTTGTTTCATTAGAAGTTTGACTTTGTCATCTTAGATGTTTGTTCTTTACTGTGATTTCAGTGGAAAAGAATGATTTGTGGTTGCTTCAGTTGTCTCAGAACTAACCAAAGGACAAATAGGTAAGTTACTGCTCAATTCAATGTTGAACTTTCATCACTTTTCTTGGAGTGGGGAGAGACCATTCTATTAAAGACCACAAAGTAAGCCAAAACAATAACTTTTTTACCATCATCCTGTCAATCCCTACCACCACCATCATCCTCATCGCCACCACCACCACCATCATCATCATCATCCTCATTGTCATCATTGTTGTCATTGCCATCATCACCATCATCGTCATCATCATCATCGTCGTCATCATCATCATCATCATCATCATCCACATTGTCATCATTGTTGTCAATGTCATCATCATCATCATCAACAACTGTTGCATTCAAAGAAGCTCCCTTTCATTTTATGTAAGGGTGCTTACTTCATATTGACCTGCGTTAAATACCTTGCAGTAACACATTCCAGTTTCTCAGTTCAATTGCACTCACTCTAACCTACATGTGAGTTAATGTTGCATATCAAACATTGCACAGTTCAGAGTGCAGGTGCATTAATATTAATTGAATCAACACAGATGTAGCCAGCATTGGCCAGAATGGAACTCAAAAGAAATGAAAATAAACAATTTAAATTATTTAGTTGCTTCTATCCCACCATCTCTATCACCTTTTACCATCTCCTCTCCCTGACTGTGTGTAAACACTGATGTTTCATTCACTCCCACCACCACCACCACCACCACCACCAGTATCCCCATTGTGCGATATTGGTTTCAAATTTTGGCACAAGACCAGCAATTTTGGGGGTAGGGTAAGTTGATGTGATTGACTTGAGTGCCCAACTGGTACTGATTTTATTGACACAGAAAGGATGAAAGGCAAAGTCAGTCTTGGCAGTATTTGAACTCAGAATGATAAGATGGACAAAATGTTACTAAGCATTTTGCTCCGCATGCTGTCGATCCTGCCAGCTTGCTGCCTTTATGTGTGCAGTTTTATTGATGTGACTTGGTCACTCACAACAACAATAGTTGCAGAAATAGTCTGTGGTCAGTCATTAAGTCAAGTATTAAACTGGTATTTACTAGTCTTGTAGATATTAAAAAATCTTTAAACCTTACAAAGCAACTAAATTGTTCTATCAGTTGACCAATTCTTGAACTGAAGAGACAACAGAAAAAGGATCTCTTCACCAATATTCTTTCATTTGTCTTTCAAGATTTGAATATTTTAAACATTGTTTTAAATAAATTTTTATCCTTATTTTACCTCTTATACTCTATTTTCTTTATTGTTGCAGCATCAATCAGTAGTTCGAAGTTAATCATATTTATATAATTTACAGTTTCATTAAAGTAAGATCAACAAAAAAAGTACTCCACCCAGTGTGAAATAAATATTTGATGAACACTTTATTAAAATACAAACTACTAATAAATTCTTGCCACTAGATTCTTCAAGACATATTAAGACATGTGGTTTGGCAGTTTTCATGATGGGCTTTGTGATTCCACAATGTGCTCAGAGCCTGAGGATTGCATGGAGACACAAAATACATTGTAAAAACCTGCTACATAGCTCTTACTTTAATGCAGTGTACATTATATGATACGTGCACGTGCCCCCCCCCCCC
>NC_068988.1:77712371-77713397 GCF_001194135.2 Octopus bimaculoides
ACACACACACCATTGTATCCTAATACCTTAGTTCTCTGTTCAGCTACAAAAAATTATATATTGCGATTACTATAAACATACTCATTTGAAAAATCCTGACACTTGGATGAAACTGGTTATGTAATGTAAGTTAGAAAGATTTAACTCATTTCCATAGAATGCTACACCTGCTTTTGTCTCTTTAATTTTTCTTAAAAGACTACAATAATTTGCTTAATGTTTTTGTGCATTTTCACACACACTCTCTTTCTCTCTCTCTATCTTGCACATACATACATCACTCCTACCCTTGTTTACATCCATCTGTCATTCCTCCTCAAACTCCTATAACCATTTTAAACTCACTCATCTTATCAAACAATCATCCCTCCAGCAACCTCCTATCTACTATACTATGCTACTGTTGTAATTATGGTGTAATTAATGTATCTGGTACTACAAACCATATAATATCACCAGTTATGTACTATCAGTCACTACTTTCCATTTTCTGAATTACTTCCAATTGATATTTATTCCTCATTCTTATAATTTTTTGTTATCTTTTCTTTCAACTACCACATATGTGAGGCAACTGTAGTGACATGTAACAATTTGTGCTGGATATGTCCTGGTCAGACTTCCATCCTTATATGAAATGATTTCTATGTTACAGTTTCATTGAGCTGAACAGGTAAGTAGTGGTACATGGCTGTTCTGCAAGAACAACCAGTCTCAAAGCTAGGTGTAGGTTTATACAAAAGTATACTTATGTTGGGTGTGTAACTGAAGGTGACCACAAGTTTGTGCTTATTGAAATGCTTTCTATTGAAAAGCTTTCTATTGAAAAGGTCTCTCACATGTGCATGTGAGGAAAATATTTATCAACTAACCTACTGAAAGCCTTACCTATACTGAACTTAACATTAAAAGATTAAAAGCAAGTGAACCAGATAACCATTGCAAAGTTGTTGATTTTCAACTGGTTTGGGTTGGGCATGGAAGTAATCATCATCATCATCATCATCATCATCATCATCATCATCA
>NC_068988.1:77713496-77716620 GCF_001194135.2 Octopus bimaculoides
GATGATTACTTCCATGCCCAACCCAAACCAGTTGAAAATCAACAACTTTGCAATGGTTATCTGGTTCACTTGCTTTTAATCTTTTAATGTTAAGTTCAGTATAGGTAAGGCTTTCAGTAGGTTAGTTGATAAATATTTTCCTCACATGCACATGTGAGAGACCTTTTCAATAGAAAGCTTTTCAATAGAAAGCATTTCAATAAGCACAAACTTGTGGTCACCTTCAGTTACACACCCAACATAAGTATACTTTTGTATAAACCTACACCTAGCTTTGAGACTGGTTGTTCTTGCAGAACAGCCATGTACCACTACTTATCTGTTCAGCTCAATGAAACTGTAACATAGAAATCATTTCATATAAGGCTGGAAGTCTGACCAGGACATATCCAGCACAAATTGTTACATGTCACTACAGTTACCTCACATCATTTAAGAAATATTTGCACAACCTCACTACACCCTTCAGGAACATTGAGAAGTGGAAAATTAGTACACTGGTCTTGCATAGAAGGTTGTCGAAGGAGATAGCTACAGAGTATGACATCAAATGGGAGCTGTTGGAGAAAGGCAAGCTTTACTCCAATAGTAGCAAGAAATGTAGTTTATGTTTAGCAAAGAAGAGACAGATTTTTAAGCACTACACTATGTCTGGAATGTACCTAAATACTGAATCATAAATGTTTGCACTCTCCTTGCACAAGCAGTACATTCTAAAATACTGGTCCAAATCACCAGAGGAAATGACACCATTGCTCTCTCTTACCAACAACTACTTCCTGCAGTTGATTCATCATTCAGCCTTTCAGCTTTTTGATATTTCAGTGTTTTTACTCTCATCTTCCTGTATCTCTTTCTATCCCTCTCTACTCCCTTTATTACTATATCTCTTTTCCCCACTTCCTCACCATACACTTAAATCTTATTCTTGCTGATTTGGGTCTCCAAACTGATCTTCCCTCTGACAAGTAAAACAATTCTCTGATTCTTGGTCATGTGCAAACACACCTGAACTATAAAATCTAAATATTGAAATAACGAGAATATTTTTTTATGAAAGGCTTTGCTTGCAGGACTTCCATGGTAGCCATGTTTATATTTAAAAAGACTTTTCTCTGTATTCAACTTCTATCCATAAAATACCCATCTGAAACTTCGAGTCATTGCTCTCATTTATTAGTATGGTCATCATCAAATTTTGTGTATGTGTGTGTGTGTAACAAAGCAACAAATCAATAAAAATATATGTGTTTATTTACATATATGGTGAGTACATTTAGACTCAACAACAACAATACGTCATAAAATGTACCAAAATAGAAGAAACCATATTTCTTTGGGAGCCAAAGAAACAATTTAGTTTCACTTAAACCTATGAAACACAGTAGTTTTTCTAGTAGTTTTTCTTCTATTTTCATCTGACAGCCTGCCTATATAATATGATATAATATAATATCAATATAAACAGTTTCATAATAATTTCTATTTTAATTTATTTTTCAGCTTTATACGCTTGTTTTCATCTTTTTTTTCTCCTCCCTCTGCCTTTCCGACATAGATAGATAAGAAGAGAATATTTTTTCTCCCATTCAGAATATATTTTATAGAAATTATTCTGAAGTCAACATACCACGATATATCATTTGAAAATAACTGGTGGCGGGTATATAGTTCCTGACAAAAACAACACAGAATAAAAGAGAAAAGCTTAAACACATAAAAAAAAAGCATTAAAAAAGTTACAACAACAAAATAGAATTTATTTTTGTATTTACTTCCAATTATCAGCAACATCAACACTGAAGTCCATAAAACACAATAAATCGTCCTCTCTAACATTTAACGCTGTTTAAAACTATTGATTCCTTTTTGACTCAGCACCAAGACATTCTTCGTTAGGGAATGAAGGTTAGTAGTAGTAGTAGTAGTAGTAGTAGTAGTAGTAGTACTAGTAGTAGTAGTAGTAGTAGTAGTAGTAGTAGTAGTAGTAGGTGATTGACAATTGAACATAGTTATTGGTATTTATAGCATCAATTCTGGATAAATAAAAACCAAAGTTGACCTGTTCTACCACAGGATTTGGTCTTTGGATGTAGAGGAAAGACAAAGCTGCACCATTTTTGCCAACCTATTAAGCTCATACCCATAGCAGTTATAATGAAGATCAATGAGACAACTTTTATATATTTGACTGGTATGCAAGAAATCAGTCTTCTTTCTCTTACTGCTTTCAAATGGAAGGACATATTTCCAGATACAATAGGTTACAATAAAAGAAAGAGTGGTTGTGCCTAGAAAGAATTTTATCAACCTGAATTAATGTGGTTGGTTGTTTTTATTAATATTTTTATTATTTAAGGCTGGTAAGGCAGCAAGCCGGCAGAATCATTAACATGCTGGGTGAAATTCTTAGCAGCATTTCTTCTGGCTCTACATTCTGAGTTCAAATCCTTTTGGGGTTGATAAAATAAGTACCAGTTACGCACTGGGGTTGATGCAATTGACAAGCCCCCTCCCCTGAATTTCAGGCCTCATGCCTATAATAGAAAGGATTGACAGTATCATTAGAACTTGGGCAAAAATTACTTGCATATTTGTTCTGGCATTTTGCATTTAGAGTTCAAATCCTACCAAGATCAGTAAAATAAACTATCAGTACTGAGTCAAAAGTATCAGTTAGTTACCTCTTCAACAATTTCTAGCTTCCTGCCTATCTGAGAAACAATTTTTCTTCTTGTTATTATTCAGGTAGTGAAATGGCAGAATTGCTTGCACATTGGACAACATGCCTTGTAGTATTTCTTCCAGCTCATTATTATCTTTTGAGTTCAAATCTTGTGGAAATCAATTTACCTTTTACCCCTCCAGGGACAACCCTTCCAGGGACAACCCTTCCAGGGACAACCCCTCCAGGGATAACCCCTCCCTGCAAAACTGCAGGGCTTGTACCTATATTAGAAAGAAATATATTTATTTATTTATTCGTTTATATTTTTATTAATATTTAGCAGAGCAACAGAGTTGCTCAGGCGTTGAGAGTTTCATGCATTGGCAGGTACTCATCAAACTTTGATAAGTGCCAATGCACGAGGCTTTTGGCCTTTGAGTCACTCAGTTGCTGCAG
>NC_068988.1:77716957-77732414 GCF_001194135.2 Octopus bimaculoides
AACAGATGATATCGAGAGTCTTTCATTATAGAAAACACATAGTAGACCTCAAATTGATTTGAACTTACACTTCAATATCTTTACCGAGGACCAAGTCAGTAGGGTAAAGAGTGGCTATAAAAGGAATCCAAGTGAGCAGATATGGGGAGATTCAGATAAACAGATAAAGACCTTGGGTTTTAATGTACAAAATATATGTACAAGTAAACATGTAAAAAGAGAAGGCAGACACAAAATTTTCAGATGATAAACAATGAAGTATAGATATATATATATTTTTATTGAGTAAACTTACTCAGATTACATAGATTCAAAGAATTAGAGGGAAGGTGTTATACATCCGATAGCTGTTTCTGAGGGCTCAGATTTACTTCATAATGATCAACTACATCTGCCAACATTATGAAGTAACTCTGAGCCCTCAGAAACAGCTGTTGCACTTGTAATTCTTTCTCTCCCTCTAATTCTTTGAGTCTATGTAATCTGAGTAAGTTTGTTCTGTAATAAATCTGTTTATATATTTATACTTGATTGTTTATCATCTGAGAACTCCGAGTCTGCCTTCTCTTTTTACATGTACACTTGTATATATATTTTGTTCATTAAAACGCAAGGCTTTTTCTATTTGAATCATTCTCTCTCTCTCTCTCTCTCTCTCTCTCTCTCTCTCTCTCACACACACACACACACACACACACATGCACATAGCAGCAGCAGCAGCATTTAACATCTATGTTCCATGCTGGCATGGATTTGATGGTATGACAGTATCCATTAGGTCCAGAGACTGCATCATGCTACAATGGTTTCTATGATTGGATGCCCTTCCTAATGCTAACCACTTTACAGCAGGTATTGGCTGCTCTTCTTCATGCTACTGGCACTATTGAGTCTTCTGAGTCACATGATATGAAAACCAAGGAGAGGTGCAGTTTTGTTAAGAGATGAGAGTTAAGGTATGAGAAGGGGGAGGGAGAAGAGCCGGTTCTTGATGTAGAGGATCTACATGTCTAATCACATTCAGATGAGAGAATGAGAATGTACTAGTTGTAGTTGCAAAGAGATAAATTATGGTGATGAGGTGTCCTAGAGGCACCTTAAGGTATAAGTAGGGATAAAGAAATTAGGAGTGTGGGTAGGTGGAGTAGGGGTTAACAAAAGTGTAACATCAGTGAAGGTTGGGTAGGGTGTGAATGTAGGGAATGATGGATGTGTGGTGGAGTGGATGGCCAATGGTGCGTGAATTGAGGAAAGAAGAAGGGTGCAAGGAGAGTACTGGAGAGGATAGCAACAGGGTATTAATGATGATCTGGTTGACAATATTGAAGTCAACTGAGAGATGCCACGTGGATGGATAGGCTGCAGAAGAAGGAGAGAGAGAGGTAGGCATAGTGGATGAGGAGAAATAATTTGGTGGGTAGAAGAGGTGATGATCACTGTAACATGTGGAGGTAGAGAACAATATCAATGGATGAAGAATGGCTAACAAACGCAATGGTTCCAGATAGCAAGAAAGAAATAAGATGGTATCAAGGGAGAGTTGCAGTTGGAAAGATGGTGGTGTGGGATGATGTAAGGAGGAGAGTGGGTGGGGTGCCCATTTATGCACATATATGTAGTATACATACACACATACACACACATATATATATATATATAACTATTTAAAAAATATATATTAGTGACACGGGTAGTTTTAATACCGAAAGATAATATTTATCTCCACTTGAATGTAGATGTTCTGTTAGAACAAACTATACTGCAGTAGATACCATGAGAGAAATGCTAATATTGGTTTTTGCAGTAAAATGCACTCTTGTTTATATTGCTCTCGGGAAGATAAATCCCTGTCACCTCCGGTGCTGATATGACCAGATCATGTGATTTCGACCTACCTTTTTCTTTGCAATGATCAGCACATGGCTGCTACAGGTAGCAGTGACTCATCTTCCCACCAGTAATATCCATGGTAAAACAAACAAAAAAATATAGAACCCAATGCATGAGTATATAAGCATTGTTTTTCATTTCTGATCACCAGAAGTTACAAAAGTAACTCAAGGGTTAAGAGTTCCATGCATAGTACTTATCTATAAGTGCTTTGCATGAAACTTTTGAGCCTTAATTCACTTTTGTAATTTTCTGCAAAAAAATTTTTTAATTCAAATACACACACGCATACACACACGCATGCACACACACACACGCATGCACACACACATGTACACACACGCACATACACACACAAGATTAGACAAGGGCAGCTGCAACAGAGACTTCAAGGCCATGGCCAGCAGGAATGGAGACAACACATTCTGACTGCATCAACATGCCAG
The DNA here is from genome assembly GCF_001194135.2 of Octopus bimaculoides. Classification (NCBI taxonomy): domain Eukaryota; kingdom Metazoa; phylum Mollusca; class Cephalopoda; order Octopoda; family Octopodidae; genus Octopus; species Octopus bimaculoides. The sequence continues at coordinate 77,719,294 of NC_068988.1, forward strand.
AATTCATCCAACAACAGATGAACAGGGCCTCAGGCTCAATTCAGAGACTATGTGAAGCTGCTGGAGAATGTGGTCAATCCCTGAATGGAGAGGGTTACGGTTGGAAGGCCATATGTCTTTGGCGGCAGGATTTGGCTCCATGCCACACCTCTGGAAAGAGTCAGAAGTGGTTCCTGGAGAATTTTTATAACTTCATCAGTCCCAAGACACCTGATGAAGGCTGAGGGTATATCAGCTGAAACGTGTTAACAACAAACAAGATGAGGACAAATATCCATCAAATGTAAATAATGTAAATAATTCCTCATCTCTTAAATATAGAACTGTATTATCTAATTAGTATGGAGCTGATATTAGACTTCAATGGAGACATATAGAGAAACTCCATCAAAAACTAGCTTGTCTTTCAAACCATCTGTCTTTCCTGTGTAGATGTAGAGACTCAAAGCTAATACCACCTGGCTTGAATATAATGACACCAGTGGATTCATATAAAGCTAGAAACCAAGTCAAAAAGGAAACTCCACAAGTGGGATGTGGTTGTTGTATCTGGGAGTCCAACAATGACCTTTTCAACTCATACCAGTATGGATAGTGGCAATAAAATGACCATGTTGATGATAATGGTGTTGCCACTGCTGCTGTTGCTGCTGCTCATGATGATGATGGTGATAGTGTTGGACTTATCTATATGTATATATAAGCATATGTGTGTGTCTGAATGGCTCTCTCTCTCTCTCTCTCTCATTCTCTCTCTCTCATTCTCTATCTCTCTCATTCTCTCTCTGTATAGGTGTAGCTGTGTAGTAAGAAGGCGGTGAGCTGGCAGAAACGTTAGCACGCCGGGCGAAATGCTTAGCGGTATTTCGTCTGCCGTTACGTTCTGAGTTCAAATTCCGCCGAGGTCAACTTTGCCTTTCATCCTTTCGGGGTCGATAAATTAAGTACCAGTTATGCACTGGGGTCAATGGAATCGATTTAATCCCTTTGTCTGTCCTTGTTTGTCCCCTCTATGTTTAGCCCCTTGTGGGCAATAAAAAAAAAAAGAAGCTTGCTTACCAACCACATGGTTCCAGGTTCAGTCCCACAGCATGGCACCTTGGGCAAGTGTCTTCTACTATAGTCTGAAGTTGGTCAATGCCTTGTAAGTGGATTTGATAGATGGAAACTGAAAGAAGCCTGTCGTATATGTGTGTGTGTTCGTGTGTGGGTGTGGGTGTGTGTGTGCCTGTGTTTGTCCCATCCATCATTAGTTGACAACAGTTGTTAGTATGTTTATGTCCTCATAACTTAGTAGTTTTGGAAAAGAGACCAATAGAATAAGTCCTAGGCTTACAAAGAATAAGTCCTGGGGTCAATTTCTTTGACTAAAAAAAACCCTTTAACGTGGTGCTCCAGCATGGCACAGTCAAAATGATGGAAACATCAGTATTAATTCTGCTGTGGTGGACAGGTCTTCTAGAGTACAGCAATGTACCAGATATCTTGGTCATCTCCTTTGTAAGGCTCAGTGCCTTGAGATCAGCATTCAATACTTTGTTCCATGTCTTTCTGGGTCAACCTCTTCCATGAGTTCCATCCACTGTAAGTGATCAGCGCTTCTGTATACAGCTGTCTACATTTATACACATATCACAAGACCAAACCAGCAGAGTCTTCTCTCTTGTACACTGCATCTAATTCCTCTTATGCCCAACTTTTCTCTTAATACAGGTTTCCAAAGTGTTTAGGCTGACTATACAAGACTATCTTTAAACAGGACACCAGTCCATCACAAGTTAAACCCTCAGGTGTTGTTGGTACTCATTTTCAGCTGGAATAACATGAAAAGAAGTACCTTGTGTAAAAAAGACATAATGCACTACCCAGTGCCAGAATCAAACCTATGATCTAATGATTATGGACTCAGCACTCTAACCATTAGACCACATGCATTCACTAGATTCTAGGCATGGAAGATACAATTGAATACATCTATTCAGATGATTAACATATAAATAAATAGTTTGATTGCTATTCTCAATAGTCAGGTTCTTTGAGCACTCCTCCAGTAAACCTTATATTTGTAATAAATACTGCTAAAGAGAGCACAAGATGGTATAACAGCTACAATTTAGATGAATTTACATCTATTGAAAGACTTGACAGTTATACCAGTGTAAAGGCCAAGTCTTTGTATGTCAAGCTGTTCAGTTGAATCAAATATTCTATAGATCACTTCTTTCAAATATGAAAATATTTGAAGAAAAATTTAGAAATATATAAATTATCATTTTTTTGGTGCTTAGATACGAAATGCAATGAATATATGAATAAATTACATGCACACACGCACACACACACACACACGTGACGATGATGATGATGACGATATATCTGTATTTATATATATATATATATATATATATATATATATATATATATATATATATATATATATATATATATATAGACATATATCTGTCTGTTTGTATGTATCATATGTATGCATCTATATGAGTATGTATGTGTGTATATTAATCTTAATGATTCACAAACACATTTTTATGTGTGTATTTATATATTTGTATATACATAGATATATGTATGTATATGAACATATTTTAGTCTTATTTTGAAAGAATATCTTATCTAAAATACATCAAAATATTACAAGAATATAAGATCAGAATTCACTTACACACACACACATATGCACACATGCCCACATATGCATACATATACACACATGTGCTACACATACATGCACATATACACACAACCGTTATATGATGATTCCATTCCTTATTATAAATCTATCATTTATTATTGTGCAGCTGAAATCTGCAACCCTCTCATTTACATCAACTGTAATTTACCTTCAATACACACAGTTATATATCTGTGTGTATGCATGTATGTATGTATGTATGCATGTAAGTATGTATGCATGTATGTATGTATGTATGTATGTATGTATGGGTTACAAAATGCACATTCTTTCCTTTAATAAAGAACACATCTCCCTACAAGTATGTCTGGCTTTCATCTATTTCCCTTTCATATTCATCTCCAGTTTTTCATTGTTTTTCACACACAACTTAGTCATGCCTTCCATTTTTATTTTTCTGATTTCTTCACAAGGATTTTACAGATCACTTCCATTTCAAGTTGCTACGTTTTTCTTCTTTTTTTTCTTCTTTTTTTGCAATTCTAATTTTAAATAACATGTCATTGCGATTATGCTAAAATGGATTTCATTCAAAGCTATTAAATAGAACAATTTCAGTCTTCCATATCAATATCAAGAATTGGCTGCAATCTATTGCAATTGCATCTGACAGGGATAAAATAAAATAAACTTAAAAACTAAGTTAGGTATGGTGAGGCTTACACTACAAACTCATTATACTGCCACTCCACAAAGAAATAATGCTTAACTTTAATGGTTTAGGCTATTTTCTAAGGAAATTCATCTTCAGACTTCATTTTCAATAAAATACATAATATCATACATTAGAAATTAAAATATGAAAACAAAACAAAGAAAAAAAATAGAATTAAAACATTAAAATAAATAAATCAAGATTACATTAGCATTTAAATAGTAGAATTATTAATTCTACCAAAAATTAAAAATTTCATAAAGCTGCAAGGTTTTTCTTGTAGATATTGGGAAAATGTGGCTTTAATGAAAGCATTTGTTTGATTTATAGATTTTTTGTTGTTTTCACCACCAGCACTGGAAGACAGCCAGATAAAGGAAGAATATAAAATCTGTTAAAGAGAAAAAACAATACAAAAAGAATAATAGTTTTTTAAATTAATGTATAAAAAAATATTCTTGCTAAATTGCTAAAAAAAAAATGAAATAACATGAAGACATATAAAGGAAAGTGCTGGCAGTGAAATTGTTACAGTTTTATTTTGTTAACATATTGAAATAAGAAAGCAAACATGAAACCATTAAAAAGGGAGGATGTAAACATCAAAAGGTATCATCATAATTATTCAGTTTAAGTTTTTTAATAACATTTTTGAAAGTAATTTTGTTTTTGTTTCTATTTTACTTTTTTGTTGAATAATAGAATTTTGAATTATTTACTTAAATTTTGTTCAAATAAAAATAAAGAAAAAAGACAATAAGTAAGTTACAATAGATGAAACAATAAAAATAACAAAATTAGCTACAGCTGCTGAGGTGAACATTAATTAGCAATATAATTAGGTGAAATAATTCAACAAGTTAAAGAAAACATGACATTTTTAATAAAATGTGTCCATCTGAATAGTGCTGTTGTTGTTGCTGTTGTAGAGAGATTGTAGTTTACTTGTTGTCATAGTTGTTATTGCTGTTGATATTTTACAGCATCAGGTCAAAGCTAGCTGAACATAACTTATGATCGAAGACATTCTAACCATGATATTCTGCATTTTGAGACTATTTTATTCAATATGTCCTTTGTCTTCCTTTCAAAGACAATAGGTTGCTACATATGAAAAGTTTGGTTGCTATTTCTAGCAGGTCAGTCAGTTGACCACATAGCACTCAAAATCATAAAAATCTTAGTGATGATAGTGATGATGATAATGATGATGATGATGTTAGCATAACAATAGCTGTATAGTTTAGAAGCTGAGATTGGCCCTGTGCAAAGCCTTTCCTCACTTTAAAGTTTCAAGTCCAAGTGTTACTTAATTTTTTTAACATCTCTGCTCTGTATTGTATACTATGGCTGGACATAGTATGCTGAAAATGGCAGAACCCCCAGTGAAAGATTTCATGATAGAATGAAGGGAGGTGTCAGTAAAGAAAATAACTCTCTGAACACCAGTTGTGACAAACACTTGTCATTGCCACAACTGTGCAAGACATATATATACCGTAAAGACCCATGTAATTTGCGCACCTGTGTAATTTATGCAGGTGATTTTTAGTATGAAAATTGTTAAAAAAAGCTTATACTCATGTAAAATTTGCACCCAAAAGTTTTCAGAATTGCCAGTATGGCCAGGGGAAAAAGGTTTTCAGTTTAGTTGTATTTAGCATAATTTCACTTACTTATGATTAGATTTTATTAAATTCTCACTCAATAAAAATAATTTCTGTTTAACAGGTATAAAATTAAAAGATATTAAATTACAAAGTGTTTGTGTTGTCTTCTCAATAAATAAAATCCGTTTTGCTCACTCACCATACCCTCCTCTTCCCTCAACATTAGCCTTGCAATAAAAATGAGAAAATGAAAAATATGATGCTGATTGTCTGCTGGTATCAGTATGTGTGAGTGCTTATGTGCGTGCATGTAACTGTTTGAGACTATATGTTTAAGTGTGTGTATGTGTACGTAACTGTATGAGTTTGTGTTTGTGTGTCTCCATGCAACTGTGTGAGATTAATCGGAAATAGCTAAAGTATTATTTCACAAATTGTGAGTAGACCATCAGGTGTTTCAACCCAGAATAGCAACATCCTCCTATTGGTATGTCAGCAGAGGTGTCATCTCCTCCAAGCTTAACTCCTTTCTCTTGTTCCACAACCAGCAAGAGGTTCTTTCTGCTGTCTCTCCCATCCTGTACACAACCACCCTTTCCTCTTTTCGTTTTATCCCAATGGTTGTAACCAACCTCCATAATGACTAGACAAGGAATCCCCAACAGCTAACCCTGACTGGGATTAGCCATGACTACCTCTTTGAAATCTTGCAGAAGGCTCTCTTCCATTCAAAGGTTTGATCCCACCATTCTCCCCATTAGAATGTAAGTTCAATCAAGATTATTTTCTTTGCCTTTTCAGACCACAAAACTACATCTGATCCCAGGGTTCTCTGGACAACCTTGGATAACTGCAATTTTTCCCCTTGTCAATTTTCATTTCTCATGATTAGGCCCCATGCAATAGACTATTTCTTTTTGCTGTTCTCACTAGTTTTTTTCCTTCGTTCATGAACTTGATTGCTACTGTTGTTTTCCCCTGTTGATACTGTTTCTTCAGCCATTCCTGTTCCAAAGTGTAAGTGTTGCAAGCAAACCGTAACTATCTGGCTGTGTGTGTGTTGTGCATGTGTGTATGGATAGGTAGATGGTAATTGCTCCATTTTCACAGATGATTGCTATCTCCTTGTGCTTCCTCGTTGTCAGTATCATTTCTGACTTTCCATCCTCAACCTCTCAGATGACTGATGTTTATGGTTTGAAGCACAGGTGACAAAAGCTGTAACTTACTGTTCACTTCCAGCTGGTTGGATCTGCACATGTCATCACTCTTCAGTCACCCTAGGACTTTAAGCAGATGGAATGACAAATGATGTCAGCATAAAGAGGTATCTGTACATCATTAGATTATAAGGAAAGATGTTTGTACAACACAGGTGCCACTCTCTGAATCCCCATAATTAATACCTAGCGATAGACTGAAGTGAGATAACCAGTAATCACATTAAATTGCAGGTTTAACATCTAAGAATGTCTCTCTTCTAGAAGTATGCTGTGGTAACAGTTAGAAATCCCTCACTCCCAGTGGTATTACAGCATATCCTGACACCTACCACAGGTTTTTCTGTGTCCCCACACTCAGATGGAATACAATCATATATGCTAGCCAATCAATAGCTGGGGCCCTAACAGGTACTACTACTCTGGGTCAGAATAGACCTGAGAACAATAGTAGGAGATGGTTTCAACTTCTCTAAACCCTGGAACTCCTGAACCAGGGCTCCACTATTGGATGCAGTTTTAAGTCACACCCAGGACGTACATGTATACGTACAGTTAGATAGATAGATACATACATACATACATACATGCATACATACATGTATGCATACATATATACACACATGCATACACACACACACACAAGCAACACACACACACTGAACCAATGGAGTAGTGTATAACATAATGTACTAGCATGACCAGACACACAAAAATCCAGCTACAGACCTCACACAGACATACGTGCAGACATGTATATACTCAGATATAAATGTAACAGACATACAGGGACATAGCCAGAAAGACATTTATACACATGCATAAAATAGGTAGATAACTTATAGTACATGTGATATAGGAGAAATACAGATGCCATATACAAATGTGAGATGCAGATCTACAGATATGATTTACAACTATAGAGATTAGCCCATGCAGATGTACAGATATGAGATACAAATCCACAATAGGAACAAAGTTCTTGACATTTTCTAGAAATGTTTTAGGTGTAAATGCATTTTTGTTAGTTGAAAATGATACAACTGAAGCAGTTAAGGAATAGTTTTCTAACCCATGCAGTGTGAATCATCAGTAAAATAACAAAGACTCTAATTTTAATGTTCCATCTTTTTTTTACCAATGACTGGTTTACATCAACAACTGAATATTTTGCTTCATTATAGATATTAAATATGTGTTGTTCTGTATTAACAGAATCAAAAGACAAAATATTTTCACCACTTGATAACTTTGTAAATTCTTGTGGAAAATTTATGTCTTTTCAGTGAGATAGAAGAAAGAGTCCTTTGTTTTTCTTAAATTTGGTATTTCATGCAATCCTTGTTTGGAAATTTTGCTACTTGACTGCATACAACAATTACATCAAACAGTATGACAGAGGGAACTCAGTTGTATTTTTAGCATTTCCATGGTGCTATTTCACAAATTTTTGATGCTTCAATCAATACTACATTGGCAGTGTGATTGCTTTCTCCTCATTGACTCACTATAACATCAATAACTGAACTCCCTCAAGCACAACAGTTTCGGAATATTTTCATTCACTTGATTACCCTTTGAATATAAATGGATCATTTCTTTTATCCTTACTTGTTCCAGTCATTAGACTGCAGCCATGCTGGGGTACCACCTCAAACAATATTAGTCAAATGCATTCAACCCAGTACTTATTATTTTTTGTAAAACCTGATACTTATGCTATCAGTCATTTTTGCTCAGTGGTTGTCAAGCAGTGGTAGGGGACAAACACAAAGACACACACACATACACACACACACTCACATACACACACTCTCACACACACACACACACACACTTTCACACACACACACACATGCAAACACACACACACACACATATATACATGACAGGCTTCTTTCAATTTCCATCTACCAAATCTTTTCACAAGGCTTTGGTTGGCCTGAGGCTATAGTTGAAGGCACTTGCCCAAGGTGCCAGTCAATGGAACTGAACCTGGAACCATTGGTTGGCAAGCAAACTTCTTACTACTCAGCCATGCCTATGCTTATGCTAACATTAAAAAAGATTTTTTTTGCTTTCTCTCAATTGAAGAAAATGATGAACCAAAATGTAATAGGCTTATTAAAAAATATTAAATGTTTAAATGATAATAAAATTTCAACTTTAAAGATGGTGTTGTGCAAATAGACTTAATTATTTTTTGTGACTATGTAATAAATCAACTACTTATGGGTAAACCTCCATTATGGTCAACTTTACCTTTTATCCTTCCAGGGCTGACAAAATAAATTTAATTAACTAAACACCTTTCTTTAGAATTGCTGGCCTTTTGCCTAAATTAGAACTAATTATATGCTAATCAGTAAATTTACAAATTGGTGAATTGGAAACTAATTTTCAAGCGGTAAACTTTTCACACAGAGTGTGGACATGTAGTGTATGGGGGTGGTGGTATCAGCAGGAATACAGTTCATTGAACCAACTTGAAGTGGACCTTGTAGACAAGGCACCAGAAGGTCTCATCTTTTAGTAAGACCTCAGAAGGTCTCACTATTGGCAAGAGATCAAGAAGTCTTACTGCAATTTAGAAGGCAAGAGACATCTCAGACTGTACACTTTACAAGGCTCACCCTTACTTTGCTGGTGATTCTCATACAATTAATGAAATGACAGACAAACACTGGGCAGTAATGGTGACTTCTACAATCTAACACTTTTTTCTTCTTTGAGGAAACATCATAGAAATGTTGGTGTGACCAAGCTTTGGCTGTGTGATTTAGATGGAGAGACATAATAGGACCAACTGTTTTGTTTTTTTACTGGTGTGGTTTGAGGGATGGGGAGCTCTCATGCCCTTTACAGACTCTTCAAGACTAATTTGACTGATGTGGTTAAAGTTCTTCATAAACTGGTGCAGGTTGACATTAGGGGAACAATGGTTGGCAGGGTGGGAATTTCAGAGGACTGGACAAAGTAGTTATTATATGAGTAATAGTTTCAAATTTTAGCACAAGGCCAGCAATTTTAGGGTAGTGGGTAAGTTGATTACAATTGAAACCAGTGCTCAACTGGCACTTATTTTATCGGCCTATTTATTTAAACTCAGAACATAAGGATGGACAACATGCCACTAAGCATTTTGCCCAACATGCTAACAATTCTGCCTGCTCACCACCTTCTAAAATGAATAATGAGAGGAGGAAACATGAGGCCTATTACTCTTTTATTCTTTTACTTATTTCAGTCATTTGACTGCAGCCATGTTGGAGCACCGCCTTTAGTCGAGCAAACCAACCCCAGGACATATTCTTTGTAAGCCTACTACTTATTCTATAGGTCTCTTTTGCCGAACTGCTTAGTTACGGGGACGTAAACACACCAGCATCGGTTGTCAAGCGATTGTGGGGGGACAAACACAGACACACAAACACACACACACATATATGTACATGTACATATATACGACGGGCTTCTTTCAGTTTCCGTCTACTAAATCCACTCACAAGGCTTTGGTTGGCCCGAAGCTATAGTAGAAGACACTTGCCCAAGATGCCATGCAGTGGGACTGAATCTGGAACCATGTGGTTGGTAAGCAAGCTACTTACCACACAGCCACTCCTGCACCCTATGAGAAAGACCCTCACTGTTCCTTATAGTAACAGTAGAAGAGACAAAAGACAGTAATTAACTTTACTTGCACACATCTTCCTGATAACTTTTCTAAAATATGACTCAGTAATTTTACCAATTTACATTCCTTGCCACACTAATTTTTATTCTAAACATTTTGGTTGTTAACTTTTGGATCCCTATAAAATATGTAGTATTTTGGCCCCAGGCTTTCTAGATGTAACCTTTTTTATTGGTGTTGATGTAGTAATGCACTCAGTGTTGATTTTTGATTTCATTTAACTCAGTTTTTAGTTATTATTGTCTTTGGAAATATTCTACCATGACAAAACCATCTATGATCTGAAAGAGTTTTAATCTGGATTGCTTTCTAATTACTTTATTACTTTTTCTCTCAACCCCCTTGTTTTCCTCTCTCTCTCTCTCTCTCTCTCTCTCTCTCTCTCTCTCTCTCTCTCTCTCTCTCTCTCTCTCTCTCTCTCTCTCTCTCTCTCTCTCTCTCTCTCTCTCTCTCTCTCTCTCTTTCTCTCTCTCTCTCTTTCTCTCTCTCCACTCCACTTCTCTCCTCTCTTTCTCTCCATTTTGCTATCCGTCATTTCTCCCTCTGAACCCCTTTTGCTTTCTCTCCCTCTCTCTCTCCCTCTTCTCTCCCTACCCATTCTTTTCTCTCTCTCTCTCCTCCACCTTCTCTCCATACAATCATGAATTTGACATTTGTTTTCAAATTACAATATTTGTTGAAATATTTGAAACAAGGAGTGACATACTGTGAATACTGAAACTAGGTGCGATTAACATTAAAGCATTCTTTTATTTCATATTATTTTCTATGAAAAAATAAGTTTCCATATGTTTTAAAATGTATAAATGTATGTGTATGTATCTGTGTAAGTGTATGTGTGTGTGTATAATATATATTATGTAATGTGCTATGTTTATAAATATTACAAAAACTCATTAAACGCACAGAAATCAATATGTTTTATAAACAACAACGTTAAAGTAACACACACTTGGATATATTGGGTAAATAGATAGTTATCATAGTGACAGGAGATATATTGATGAATAAATATGTAGTCAAGCACACAAGGGAGACACATAGATGAAAAGACAGATAAAAGACAAACGTTTTAGGTACAGCAGAAGATAATGTGGATATTGTAACATGATAAACTCAAATAGTATTGTATAAAATAGATGTAATATGTTTAAAAGATGGAGTACTATGTTTATTAATAGCTAAGAAACTATCAACAGTATTAGAGACCAGGTCACAGAAGTAGAACAACAATTTTGACACCTTAGGAAAAACATTTTTAATGAATACGGTTTTGTGTGTTTTTAATGGTTTGAATGACAATTCCTTGATATTATCACTATGAAAATGTGAAATATGTAGAAATAATTGAGAACTTTTGAAGTAGCACACTATGAATGTCAGAAGATAAACTGGCAAGATAGACTTTCTTAATTTAGAAAAGAAGCCTGTCATATATGTGTGTGTGTGTGTGTGCATGCGCATGTGTGTGTGTTTCTGTTGTGTTTGTCTCCACCACCATATGGCAACATCCTTGTTAGTTAGCAGTTCAATGAGATAAATTGCTAGAACAAGTACCAGACTACAAAAATAAATAGTTATTAATGATCTGTATGACTAAACTCTTCAAAGCGATGTGAGCATTGTTGCAGTCCAGTGATTGAATCAAGCAACAGATAAAAGATATGTCAGTGTGTGATCTATGTAGGTCAGCTGAAAAGTTCACCTGCTGATCAAGATACTCCCATCGCTGTTGCAGTACTTGGATCCCAGTTGTGTAGAAGCTTTTATCCAGTTAGTCAAAAAATTTATCAACGCCAGATATGATGATGTCACCATCACTGTGATACAGGTTCCCATCCAAGTGTTTTTTCAAGTTGGGGAATAGATGGATGCAAATCAGGAAAACAGGGAGGCTGATCAACCAGTTCAAAGCCACAGTCATGCACAGCAGCCATTGAAACCAACAACTTGTGTGCTGGAGCATTATCAGTTTTCCTGGGTGTTTGGTCTTGATAGTTTTCTGTAACCGTTTCAGCAAGATGGCATAGTACTCTCCATTGATGTTGTGGCCCTTTTGTGAGCTAGTCAATAAACACAATGCCTTTTGCATCCAGTAAAACTGAGAGGCCATCACCTTCCCTGCAGATGAACCAACTGTGGCCTTCTTAGGAGCAAGTGAGGAGGGGTCTTTCTGTTGCATGGTTTGTCTCTTTTTCTCTGGCTCAAAGTGATGAACCCAACACTCCTCTTGAGTCAGGAAACGTTGAAGGAAACCTACTGGATCTGCCTCAAAAAATGTCAAATTTTCCTGTGAAGTGATCAGACCAGTGCAATTTTGATCAGTTGACAAAAGACATGACACCTACCTTCGTCATGCCAAGTTCATTGTGTAGAATATTCTCAACTCTCTCATAGGATATGCTAATAGCATTGGCTATTTGATTTAGAGTTGGTTACATGTTATCCTTCACCATGTAGTGAACATGATCAATGTTTTTCTCATTGGTGGCAGTTGCAGGGTGTCCAGACCTTGGGTCATCTTCATGACTCTCCCTTCTCCTCCCAAATTCAGCTGCTCACTTTTGTATTGTTGATAAAACTGGAGCATCATCCCCTAATGTAGCAACCATATCAGTATAAATTTCCTGGGAGGCTAAACCCTTTTTCTACTGGTAGTTAATATCATCTTACAACCAAATTTTGTCCATTTTCGCTACTAGTTACAGATCAATTGGGCTATGACTTTCTCGGTGACCATCATAAATTGGTCTAGAAGTTTGATTTCTCTATACTTGCTTCTCCCTAAGGCATCATCTATGCTCTTAACAGTTGGTGATGCTACTACTATGCCAGTTATTGTGCATGACAACTTCCTGTATGACTTGATTAACTATCTAGTGGTAATCATGTATCTCACTTCGCCAGATATTTTAAGCATCTCTGCAACCATCCCCCATGGACCCATGACTTTTCCCACCTTCATATCCTTGATCACTTTACCTACCACACTGTTGTCAACTTGAATCACTGGTCCCTTTTTGGTGTCAGCATGGGGTGATCCCTGTTTATCCCATGCATTCTCCACATTCAGCACTCTTCCTTAATAGCACCTCCACATCAAGACTAAAAGGAAATAAAAACTGAGTTATCAGGTGATAAAGGTTGCATACATTTCTTTGGAACACCCTGAGTGTGTGTGTGTGTATATATGCATACATACATGCATACATACAGATATATATATATATAT